>NW_008591674.1:25123-49243 GCF_000691845.1 Merops nubicus | reverse complement strand
TTCCTGCGGAGAAGCTCTTTGTCCTTCTCTGTGGGCTCTGACTTGAAGCCAAAAGAGACAGTAGTAACTCTGCTGAATTACACCCCAAATTCAAAGTGTCCTTATAAATCCCACTGCCTAAATCCCACTGTGAAAAAAACCCTCCCATAGCCCAGACAGACCACCTGCCTGGCAGTGCTGGCACTGAGCACGGGCACCGAGCCACCCCTGTCACTCCTTTTGCTAATCTTTACCAAAATGTTATGACCTGCTGTCAGGTTGACAGTCCGACTGCTCCAGCAGTTTGAGCTCTAAGGAGAAAGTTCTCGGAGCACAAGATGTGTCCATAAAGCCACCGAGCAAAAGGGGGTAAAATGAAGTGCATTTGGCCGAGCTCCTCAGCAGCCCTTGTCTCCAGCTCACCACACGCCCTGCTTTGCTCTGTGGCCTCAGGAGGAGGCGGTGCTGGAGCTGGAGCTGCCCGAGGAGGATGCCCTGTGCTGCTGCAGCCTCCCACAGCACCCCGCACCCCTGTCAGCCACACAGCCTGGCTGCTGCTGCATCCCACACCAGGAGCCTCTCAACCGGCGGCACGATGCCGCTCCGAGCCCGGCGCAGGGGCAAAGGCTCCTTTTCAAGTGGCAGAGTGACCATAGGCAATGGTGACACTCGTTGTCAAAAATCAGTGTTTGTCATTTAATGAGCTCTCAACACGTAAGACGTGAATCAAACTGGGGGGGGGGGGGGGAAGTTAATTGCTAGGCGTTATTTAAGCCCATGGTATTTTCCACATATGAGTCACGCATAAATTAGCCTGTTTAAAGATCATCTTATGAAAATAGAGGACTGAAAACTTATTGACAGGAAGAACAGTGGATAATTTCCCTCTTTCTGCTACTAGTTCTCTCACAGCAATATTCCACCTGCTCATTACTCAACTGTTAGCCAAGAACATGAAACTACCCTGTAATTTTTTATCAAATATAAAAGTAATGAGGAATTAAAGCCAAAGATCACTGATTGAAGGGTAAAACTATTACTTCATGGCATTCAGCTTGTTGATGGGGGAGCATAAACAGGAAATATGAAGGTCAAGAGACTGGCTTTTTTAGTCATAACTGGCAGATTCACATCGCTGACTTCTATCATACAGGACAAAATAACAAATAATACCATGTAGGCTTTAGATGTTCTTTCAGGTATTTATTTGGCTTTGCAAAGCCATCAAGTGAGTCATATTACAGTCCATACTTTAGACCAGAGAAAATTCATAGACCTAGTTAAATTTTATTTACCGGTGTTTTACAAATACTTTAGGTGGTTATTTTCCCAGTCACAGAACCAGACTGTTAGCCCAACAAGTGTGTTTTCAAATAATTCAGGCTACAATGTAGCAACAAAATTTAGTGTTTTTTGTCATTATTTGCTCACTCATTGCAACCAAAATGTTCACTTATGTTATTCAAGAACACAGAAAGCATTAGTAATATGGCAAGGGTTAACATCTAGGATTTTGCCAGACCTTTCTTTGCTAGACCTTTGCTCAAAATGCTCTGTTGTGTGCACCCTTGTTGAATCTAGGGAATGACAACCAAAATGGGGCAGTGTCAGCAGGAGAAGTTGCTTTCTCTGAATCCCTGAGGGTCTTTCTCTGCTGCACCAAGGCCGCCTCTGGCTGTAACAAATTCCCAGTAGAAAGCAGGAATATGGGGATGAGAGCTCTGGATGGCTCTGAGGAAGGATAAGGGTTGATGGGGCAGTCAGTACCAGTGCTGCTGAGCCCTGGCTGTTTTGGATAGGCACAATGTACCTAATAGATAGGGGCTTCCTACAGCTGTATCCTACAAACCATCAAGGAATTAAACCACTGGGAAGCCTCCACCTTTTTGAGAGAGCAACAGGTCTAACTGGTGTGTTCTGCCAAGGATTTGGCTAGATTTGTAAAGCAATTCATGGCCAGCTTCCAGTGAACAAGGTTTCTCACTGGCTGACATGAAATTCTGGACCTGCTGTGCTGATGCTAGTGTTAGACAATATCTAATTGTCATTTTGCTTCTGTTTGCTTACACAGCAAAATCTCCAGAGCATCGTAAGCATTGCTAACAGTGTTTGCCAGTACTTATGTACCATATGAAACTAAAACTGTTCTCAATTAAATAGATATGGCCAGGTATACGACTGCTGCAAAGCGGTACTGGCATCCCTCTCCTGAGCCACACAGATGCTGGCTTACACCTGGAGAGGAAACCCGTGGCACAGAGCTTAGGTCTGTGCTTAGTGCAGTCTGCTTGCTTTACTTCATCCTCCCGGTCCCTCCGGTGGGAAGGTCCCAAAGAGCAAACTGGAGATTTACAAGAGCCTGGCTTAGGAGGCAATTCTGGCTTGTTGCAATGATGGAGGTGTGCAGTAAACGCCATGGCTCTCTGCCATGGCTCCCTTGCAAAGATGTGACATAAAAGCCCAAGTGGCACAAGGATTTCTCAAAATCTGAAGAATCGTTTCATGCTAACAAAAAGAATTTGGAAACATATAAGGTAACAACACTGCATAATGTAACTCCTGCCAAAGGAGTATTTAATAATAGCAGTTACATTTGGAGCTTCATTAATATCATCATGATCAACAAGGAGTAAAGACATTATCCCTCAAAAATATGGGAACCACCTGGAATTAGGGAGAAAGCTCATGTACTCCCATCAAGGCAGTACTCAGACAGATACATCGAAAGACACATGCCTGCAAGTGGGGAAGACTGGCATTTTGGAAGCAAAAGACTGGCTAAAGCTGCTAACTGTGTACCCCTGCCTTAGTTATCAGATGGAAAACTACAGCACAGACATCACCCCCACATTCATTCATACAATGAATAACTGCTCGGGAAAGAAGTAATTCAGGCAGAGTGCCAGATCACTCCAGGGACTCTCCAGAAGAAAGGTTGCACATGTTTATTTTGATACATCCTACTCCCAGTGGACACAGAGCTTGCACTATAAAATTCATCTGGCACTGATCACCTTATACTGAGCTAGAGACATGTTTTTAGCACATTAAACTACTGCTCTCCTGTTTGGGTGAGGCTGGTTTCTCTCCCTCCTGCCCTACTGCTCCTAAGGTTATGCTATAAAATGACTGACATTCAAATGTGAGGAATCAGCTGTTGATTTCCCACTAAGTCGCCACGTGGCCAGCTAATCTCAGTTCCTACAAATCACCCTGACATTTAACAAGGATTTTTAATCATGTTCGTTTAACTCAGCTGAATTAAATCAGAGACGTAAATCTCTTTTAGAGGTCCTGGAATGCGCCTGGGGAAGCCTGGTGAGAAATCACAGTGCTTGTGTTCCTCTGGTCCTATGCTGGGCAGCTGGGGGGAAGCCTGGTCTTCTCCTCCCCTTGCCTCTCCAGCACGCTGGGTTGTCTGTCTCTACCACCCCACAGGTCTGCCTGAGGTATCTGGCCACTTGTCCCGTACAGGGCACGCTCAGCCCTGGGCAGAGGCGTGGTACCCACCATACTGTGGTGTTGCTCCTCACACTCTGCAGACCTACCTCAGCCCTCCCTTGGGCCTCACCCTCAGACCACTCAGAATGCTGATACAATACCACCATCCTAAGTAAAGATGATGACATTGCACTTGGAGAACAATCCTCTCACAGACAGGGGATGGGCAAGGGTTGAATGGAAAACTGGGACCCTGGGAAGAAACATCTTGAACTACCTTCTGGCCTCTGGGCAGGCCCTCCCCAACAACTGTTATCTTTGTGAAGAAAACCAGCAACAGGGTGGAAGGCAGACGTGCTCCTGTGCTTTCCAGACACATTGCTCAGCCTCCAGTGCCCATGGCTGCTGAGCATGACTTCTGCAGGAGGCTGAGCACGGCCTCAGCAGGGAGTTACTCTCCAGTTGCCTCTTCAAAGGGGAGGAAAGAGGCTGTTAGCAAAGAGCTTGGGATTATAACGGAGGCATACATCCCACCATGAGAGCTATGGCATGAACACATGGTATGTGTCAAAAGGTATGTATCGAAACAAATCAGAATAAACAAGCAGATTTATAGACTCACCCAACTGAACTGTGCCCCACCATCCTTATCTTTCAGATGTAAACCTATGAACTGTTAGAAGAACATGCTGGAGTCCATAACTAAATACAGCATAATCCCACATGTAGCAATCAAAATTGATTTACCAAAATGTAAATAAAGTAGCCTTAAGAAAACTTAACATAGTAAAAAAATCACTTTCCTGATGATATACATTGTGATTTGGGAAGGAACTGTGACTTTGCAGGGGGAGAACGGCAGTCTGCAGTTACTGGGTCATGTAATGCTGTAATTGTTATGGGAATTACTGTTTTTACAAGTAAAGAAAAGACCCAGTAGCATGGTAAGTGTCCTGCTTTAGCATTTTGACTATTTTTGCCTGACAGTGTGCAGCTTAGTCTTCCTGCATTCATTAGATTATGGTTGTTTACGCTACAGAAGAGGTTGTTTAGAGGTTTCCAAAAAAGAAAAGAAGAAAACTTTTTGAGAAATATTGACTTCATGAACCTCATCAGCTTCTCCATGTTTCATGCATGTTTTAGATGGTAACAGGCTTAAAGCAAAACAGGTACTACAAAAATAATCTGCATGTGGACAATGAAAATGATGGAATTTGACATAAAGTAATGCTCTGCTCTTCTGGTGGCAGGGAGATGCTCACAAGTAACGCAGCTGAGTATTAGGAGATTATGATAAAGAAAAGTAAGGTCTTGGAGCATATTCTGATTTTATGCTTTAGAGTGTTCCCATTTAGTGGGAAGTATTCTTTTCTGCGAGTCAGAAACCTTGCACCTACTACCATGTGCTATTAGACAGCTTCCCCTCTCTACCCTGGTGCCAGCTGGGTTTTAGGGTGTGCAAACCATCTCTAGATGTGGTATAACTCCCATCAGTTTAAGCCAGGAGTGAGACAGCTGACGTCAGCAGTGCTGTGCTGGAGCGTGGCCAGGCTAAGTGAGACGTGTCTTTATCTCTAGCTTGTGAGCAATGTGTTAAGTTTGTGCAGCACTTGGGATCTGTGATGGAGATCAGTACATACATGCTCGTTATCTTGCTTTTTATTAGTAGTACTATTATTTTTACTGAATGGCTAAAGCCATTCAGACTTCAGTGAGCAGGCTAAGTGAATCCCTGCGTTCAAGCGCTGCTCTGCTCTCCCCTCGCCCGGCTGGAAACAGAAAGGCAAACAAATTAAACTAACATTAATCAGCAAAGACTGCCATCTGTATAACTCGGAGCACTTCTCCGCGTGCCCGTCCCCTTCCAGCAATGCTAAACAGGATTAGCCTTCCGTGGGCGGGCGGGGAAAGTAGGTCAGTTTGGTAAGAGGGCTGCGCGGGAGGGACGGAGGACGGCACTGCAGCGCTCCGTGGGCAGCCCGCTTGCCTCCGCGTGGGCCATGCCAGTGAAGCACCTGGGCCTGCCGTGGGGAGCACGAGGTGGCTCCGACCCCTGCGTCCCTGCGTGATGACACCTGCCATTTGTAGAAGCTGGGGTTTTGCAAAGCCTGGCCAGTGGATTGGAGTTAACGGGTGCATTTTGACAAAGAAACTGAGGCACGGGGCAGCTTAAGGCTTGGTTATTATCCGTACGCGCCCAGCCAAACATTTTCCAAAGCTTATGCATGAGTAAAGTAGCAAGGTCATCAAAGAGGAGTAAATCATCTAGTGGAGATATTGTCTTCCTTTATTGACTTTACTGGGTGTGTAATGATGGTGACAGGAAAGCCAAAGCTCACCTGAAGTTGACACTTGCAGGCTACATCAAGGGCAACAAGAAGAGCTTCTACTGCTACATCAGTAGTAAAAGGCTGAGCAAGTAAAGTGTGAGACTGCTGCAGTATTAGGGGTGGATGGGAAGGTGAATCAGTGACACCAAAACCACAGGTAAGGCTGAGGTACTGATGCCTTCTTTGCTGCAGTCCTCACCAGCAAGGTCTCAGTGCTGGAGGCAGGGGCAGAGGGGAGCAGAAAGACCAGCAGCAAGTGAGGGTCAACTCAGGGAACCTGGAGGAGCTCAAGGGAAGCTGACCTGTACAAGTTGACTGGAAACCTCCTGAGGTCCCTTCTGACCTGAATTGTCCTGTCATTCTGGATCTACTGAGCTGGATACCACTGGGAACATCCCGAGCATACCAGCCCCCCTGAATTAGTTCCTATATTATACACGTTCCTGAAATCTGTTTTATTATGTCTTTGCTCTTGTGTGCTACAAATAGTTTGTGCAGTCTCCCCTACACTAACATCCCTCCTGCTTTAAATACCCGTCCTGTAACAGAAAAGAATGTGAGGTACACATCTTAACATTGTATGTCTCTATGTCATATGTCTGTCATGTCACTTTTAGATGTTAATTTAAAAAAAAATATTGACTTCATGTTCGAATTAGTAAAGAAAGAAGAAAAATGCCTGTCATGAGAATGGCCCTTGAATGCAAAACCTGTTATTCTTCCCTCTCTGCTTCTCATGTTCTTAATCTGTTTTAGGTATTTATAAAACTTTAATCCTTGTGGTATCAGAAGTCCTGAATATACAAAGACTTTAACATGTGCTTAACTCTGTGCTGCTATAAGAAGTCCACTCATGTCCTTTTGCAAAACCCTGGCCTAAATGTGGAGGTAGAGCTGCACAGATTACTTTGTAATTACTAGCTCTGAAATCTTCCCTTGAGAGTGGGCTCAGTTATAAAGTATTCTCAGTTATAAGAATCTTGTAAAAGTTTATTTGCTTCTGCAAATCTTTAAATAAGTAGAATAATATAACATATGACCTATGATCTTCTGAGGGTCAAATACTCAGGCAGTACAGGCAAACTGGCAGAATATTCGAGTATAACACTATAAAGATTTATTTGTCAAAAACTCAAGGCTTGTTGTTTTCTTTGGCATGAGCTACCTGGGAAACACCAACAGAAGCAGAAAATCAGTCTTCTTCGATGGTGCTGTTGTCAAAGTCTCTCTCTTTTTCTTCTGGCAGCAATAGTCTTGACAAGATCCTTTTAATCCTTTCCATCTAATTAAACAAGCCACAGTGGCACTGGAGTATAAATCAAGACGTCCAGGAGCTGACACAGGTCGGTCTCATTTCCCCCACCTTGTTTGTTTGTTAACTATTTATGGATGGCTCTCAAAGAACCAAACTACTCTTCTTTTAAAAGCTCTGGGCCTGGGAGTAATTTTGCTAACAGCAAAATCGTTTACTGCAGAAAGGAATTCTGAATTTTGGACAGTGCTGTCAAATTGATCATCACAATTTACAGCAGCTGCGATGGTGTCTTCTCCGTAAGTAAGGTACTGAAATAAGAGGCTACACATTTCTGTGGAGATTTCAGCAGGAAAGCAGAAACTAAACATAAAGCCAAATTTCCTTCTAGTTTTAGGCACCTAACCTGATGTGGCATCTCTGTCTCCATTCACCAGGACCTGGGGTGAAGGGTTATTCTCTCTCAGTCTCCCTGCTTTCTCCCCACCCTGGTGGGACCTTTCTTGCTTCTTTAACCAATGAGAACCAGTGAGGCCAGCTCCAAGGAGTGGACTGGGACTTGAGCCAGGCCGTGAGTGCCTCTCATTGGCCTTCCCCCTCCTCATGGGCAGCACGGTGACACCCATGGGGACTCAGCTGCTCTGCCACCGATGGGGGCCAGAAGTGGGAAGGATGGAGGGAAATGCAACTGCCCTGCAGAGAGCCTGCAAGACACAACAATTTCTCTGCCCTGTGCAAGTGGCAAAGCTGTGACCTAAATCTGCTGCTGTACAGGGGAAAAAAATCCCTATACAATGTAAAGAAATAAATACAGATATCAACACCAATAATCCCATCACTTCTGTGTTAACAGCTTGATAACATATCTGCTTATAACTTACACACTGCACTACATTTTCTGCTCTATAGTCACTATCACATCCCTGTCAGCAGAACTAAATATTTAATCATCTGGGGAGATGAATCATGAAAAGCTGTTTTGGGGAGATATTTTTAAACGGACAATTTGTTGTCATTTAATTTTGAGAACTTGCTGTCTCTCTCTTCTCAGGAGGGATCCTGCAAGCCTGTGACCATGCAGACTACTACTCTCTATGACTTGCTGCCTCCCTTGCCGGGGAACCACATAACCTGTGGAATTTTAAGGTCATTTCTGACACGACCAAGGCAGGAGAGTGCATTCAGCTCAGGGTTTGTCTGGGCACCACTAAGCCTAAAGACACAGGGAGGCCAGAGACACACAACCTACCTGGCTGCATGGCACTTTGTGGATGAATGCTCTCCAGATGCAGTACCCCAATTTTGTGTCTGAGGCCATAAACCTGCTGAGAGTGCAGACACAGCATCAGAGCAAGGTGGCACCTGTATTTTGCACCATCTCGGATGTTTAAGTCCTTGAGACCCTCCTGTCTCAGGCTGAGCCATGCTCCAGCTGCGGTGCCAACACATGCCCACTGGTGTGTCAGGTGCTGCTGTTCTCAGCCTCTTCATGCTACCAGTGGTTCCCATTTTTACAATGATAAAGTTTCTCCAGTGTGATGTAAAATTCAAATCAGGTTTTACGAAATGAATCTCTAAGGAAAAAGGATAATTATTAAAGAGCTTCATTAGTGCTTTGCAATCTTAATTATGATAATTATATTTTTGTAGCTAATATAACTGAACTCCTGCTTTTAAATCCCATTAATGAGCATTTTTAATCCTTTTCCTACTGGGCCAACCAAACCATAACGTTGAACTTTATATTTACACAGGGCACTGTTTTTAATAAAAAAGATGCACTGTTTACTGAGGATTTCCATTCTATTTTGTCTGCACTTTGAAGATGAACCTTCTCCCAAGACACAAGAAATGAAGAAGAGCAAAGATGGATTCATCAGCTTGGGCTCAACTTCCCTACCAGAGTGGTCCCACAGGCAAGGGAGACTGAGGGGTCCCAGGGGCCATGCCATGGTAGACAACAGTAACTGATGGTCAAGGCCAGGGGAAAAGGTGGCAGCTGGGAGAAAAGGTCAAAAGAAAACTCAAGAAAAAAGAAACGCCTAAGTTCACAAAGTGCTCATCCAGTGTGTGAGCAGGAAAAGGCACCTCCCCAGCCAGCTACTGGAAATCTTGAGAAGTGCCAGCAAGTGACACCAGTATAAATGGTCTTTTCTGAATACAGTTTATAATCCCTAATAGAGTAGAAGTTGCTGCTGAGTCCTATGTTATAAATCACCCACCACCACCACCAAGATGCAACGGACTAGTGGGATTTTTTTTCTGAGTCTCTTTGCAGCCGAATATTTTACAGGTACTAACACAGAGAGAGAGCAAAAGATCAAAGAGGGAAGAGCACACAAATTCAGATATCTCAATAAAGAAATTAAAACAATAAAGCATATATTGAACATTATCTGCCCATTAATCTCTGGAGTAAATTCAGAAAACTAATTAAAAGCTTCTACACAGATAAATGATAAGCTTCTTTATTCAATGAGCTCAACATATGAACAAACAGAGGTTTGTGTTGATACCAGCATTATTAGCAATTGCATTACAGCAAATGATTTTTGCTGTGCTACTGGGAATACACTGATTTGAAAAACAAAATGTTCAGAGATGAAAAATTCAAACCTTTAGTGTTCTGGGTGTATTGCAATTCCTGCACTTTTTTATTATTTATTACAGGTAATGATAACTCTTATGGGTCAGCATGACAGAAAAATAAGACATGAAGAAAACAAGCCCAAAGCCTGTACAGAAACAGTAAAAATCTCTGCATAATCATCCTCCAGTGGAAGTCCAGCTTTAATGGGCAGTATTACCTTCCAACATGGGAAATCATCTAATTCTCTGATTACTGCACCTTTTGTCCTTTTTTCTGCTATTACTTCAACATTTTTAAGGGATTTTGTTTGGATTTTACAGGGAGATTTTTGCTTCCTCAGTCATAATTGATGGATGTTCTATTTTTGGGGTGCAACACCACCGTTTTGGGTGGCAGTGGTGTGGTGATGCTGCATGAGGAGCTTGCAGGGCAGCCAGCCTCTGTCCCAGGCATCCCTTTAGACGGGTGCAACTTGAAAAGTGGAATCCTGAAGAACACTTAAGATAACAAATTTTACAGCTTAAGCTGTATGTTCAATTTAAATGCAGAGCCTGAAATAAATAATTTCAATATACAGGTGGTCCTGAATCTGATTATTTAAGATAAATTAAAACTGATCTAGCTGCAGAATTCAGATATCCTCCTAGGGACCCTACACAAGGAAATAACTTGAAAAACTGGTTTTATTTTATCCATAGTGCACTCCAGTGACCCTGGGCTGATTAGCATAAAAACAACTTTAGACTGATGAAACGGAGGAACGAGAACGAACTATAACTGCTTTCGTTTATACTTTTTATTCATACACCAGCATCTCCCTAATTCATTTTGTACATGAAACTCTCCCTATTGACCAAAATGAAACAAAGATTCCAAAAAGTCTCAGGCTAATGTCCTCTTGAACATGGGCTAAATGCAGGATATAGTCCACAGAGTGTAAAGTGCACTTAAATTTTAGCATATTCACTCAACTGCGGCATTTCAGAAACAGAGAAGTCATTAAAATCCCCACAGTGAAATATCAAATTATGCCTCTGCCAGATATTAACTTTGAAAAGAAAGAATAGAGACAGTCTGAAAACCACAATGAAATACTGATGTGCTGATTCACCTCAGACTTATGTACTCTGCGAGTTAGAACTGCAAAATAATACATTGCTTCTGTGCCAAATCATATTGGTAGCAAAGCATCTCTTGGCTATGATGGGTGTTGCTTTCCATTCTGAATGTGCGTTTTCCCTTTTCACTTGCAAGAAAATTTGCTGTCAGAATGTCAAGCTGACTTGCTGTTTTATTTGCCATCTGTGTCAAATATTCATACAGACACACTAAGTACGTGTCTATGTCCCAAAAGACCTGAGTTGTTGCAGACTGTTACCCATCTTTCATAATTACCAGGGTAAAAACGAGGAGGAGAAAAAACCTGACATAATTTTAAATCTCTACTCATGCTGAATTGCATTTTATTTCAGAGTGTCATGGCCATTCCTGGACCACCACATATGGAAAAATAGGACTTGAACCCTCAATGCACCATGAATTTTGCAAGCAATCTGACCACAAAAAAAAAAAAAAAAAAAAATCAGGATTAACTGTCCTGCAGAAAGTAAGGTACTTCCCATGCCATCTATTCTGCAACCAGTACTGTGACTGCAGCTCCTGTAGCCCTCTCTGATCTGGCTTTAAACAAACAGTGAGGCATCAATGCAGCTCACTGTAGGTCTGCTAGTTTACATATTTACCCAGTGTCACCAAAAGAAAGGTTATTTAGGGTGGCTTGATTTAGGGAAAAAAAAAAACAGAAAAAGAAAAAAGAGGAATGAAAGAGAAGCAGTTGGCAAGGAGCTGAGATGGGGTCGGGCTGGGTCCTCTGGCTCACAGCCTTGTGTGAAGTAGCTGAGAGAGGTAAATTGCTGGACTACGGGTTGAGATGAGGAGAAAAGGCAAAGTTCTATGTCCTGTTTCTAAAACACACACACAAAGAAGGATCCTGAAGGCAGTTCTGGGGACACGAGGAAAAAAGCTGTTGTCACAGGATGGACTGGGATGTTTGGTTACAGAGATGCTGTTGCTGCTCCTTGTCCAGTGGGTTTAAAGCAATCTGAAGGGTGGTTATAGAAACTGTTGTAACTGCAGTGCCTGCAGAAAAGACATTAATTTATACAAACTCTACCCAAGGTAGCATATAATTTTCTAGCACAGCACTTCCCTTTAAACAACTTATACTTCATCCTACTGCCCCACTATTTCAGGGGTATTTGGGTCTAGGGATTTTTACTTTTAAACAGAAAAAAAATATTTGGCTCGCTGTGGGTGTTATTTCCCCCCTCATCTTCCTTCCTTTAGATACTTCAAAAGGCAAGCTCCTGAGAAAACCTTTCTGCTAGTTCCTATTGTTTCCTACATCAAGTGAAAAAAGTACATGATGTTAAGTCTGAACACCAAGACTTTGTGAATGTGTAAACTTCAGAACTCTAAACCTTTCAGCCTGTGCCAATGTAAACCACCTAAAGTGCAGAGAATTAAGTACACTTTATCCTCTCTGAACCGTGATTGAACATGTTCCAGTCCTCCTAAAATCTGTGACAGGGTGTCTCTCAAAACCCCCAAAGCAGAGAAAGGCTTTTTCAAATGGGCATGAGAAAAAGAGGGAGATCCTCATCCGAATCTCAGTCCCAGTCCTTTACCTCTCTCCTTTGAAAATTCTCACCTTGCTCCTTCTATCCACCTCACTGTCAAGGACATGAGGCACGAAAAAAAAACCCCAAACCTTACCATTGCTAAGCGACATGTTCCATATTCCCTAAATTCCTGGGAAAACTGCACAGAAATTTTATAAGCACTTCTGCAGCACTCACTGGAGGCTATGTCACCCATCTTTCTCAATTGCTCAATTAATGTCTAACTGACCTGTTTTCTAGAAAAAAACAGGTACCCTGGTTCAACTCCTGGAAGCCCAAAGGGCAAAGATGTGCTTTTTGGGAACCCAGTTATGGTATTTCTGTCCCCAAGGCAGAAACAGCCTCTCCCTGCCCTGTTCTCGCCTTGCCCAGGGCACCATGGGCCAGCACCCTCACCCCTGGAGAGAAACTAGCCCTGGGAGCACGCTGCTGCCTTCCTCCTGCACAAGCACACATCATCTCCACTCCTCTTCATCACGCTGGATCCAGTGCCTGGGCTAGCTCTGCACTGCCTTAAGTAACCTCTTGTGTGTTGGAGCTGGATATTTGGGAGCACATGAGCAGTGCTACATCAGCCAAGCCTGAGGTACATGCTGGCCATGAGGAACTGACACTGCCTGGGTGGCCAAAAGGGTTTAAGCTGACACTGGTCAAGGGAAGCTGGAACAGAAAGCCATTAAAGGGCTGGCATTCCTTAGATTTGCTCTTATCTCTTTATCACTTGGAAGTATTTTACTGGCATGAACTGCAATGCGTTTGCAGCTGTGCTTCAGTTGGGCCACTGTCTGGTTCTAGGCTATTTTAAAACTGACGTTATCCCAAGAAATAATGAGGGGTCTTAAACCATACTTTGAAGCACACAGTAAATTTTCAGTCAGCTAAAGAGTGAGGAGTGAAATGCGAGAGAATGTTTTTCCTGATATATTTTCCCTCTCTCTCTTTTCATGGAAGTATTGATAGTAATACTGCTACTGAATTCTGACCTGCGTGGCTATAAAGATACATTGCTTGCATCAATCCAGGAGACAGTTCTCTCAATCTTGCTTCCCCTGCAAATGCAGTTATCTTGCTCTGGCACTTTGCAAAATCCTCTAAATTACTATTAAATTAAATACTTTTAATTTATGGAGGATTTCAGCAGAACTCATATTTCTGTGCCATTAATTATCAAGTATTTTACTGACTCTGGGAAAAACATTAATAAATCAATTTAAATGAACTCCCACCTTCTCCCCTGAACTGGGGATGGGTGTCATCTGTCACACTCTAACCTGAGATGGTTATATTTCCCTTGTACCCATCATTAATGTAATTTCAAATTGTGTATTTCTGAGTGGGCTAAGGGCAACATTTTCAAACACGGAGTTTTTAAGCTCGATATTTAGCTGTCTGAATACGTGGAGGGATTTTCAGAGGTCTTCTGTAATTTGAGACAATTCCCACTTTGCAGTGTTAAGGTTGGTTTGTTTCTTCAGTTTGATTTGTTTTGGTTTTTTTTTTTCCAAAACAGTAATTGCACTGGCTATCTTTTAGATAGAGTATGATCTCCAGTGTACCCTTAGACACACCGGAGATCTGGGGAAGTAGAAGTGGTAACCCAGCTAGTGATAAATCACTGGAATTGAAGGATGCGTGGATGCTTGGAAGGGTAGTCAGTTGGATGGGTAAATATGGATTTAAGCACTGACCTCTCGACATCCAAAATTGAAAATATTGACCTTGATATGCAGTGTGGCTTCACATGGCAAAAAGAACTACAGAGGTCTAATACGGGTAAGTCATGTCCCAAAACACTGTCTAAAAAGGACTGTAGTAGTAGAGCAGGCAGGTGAGATATTTCAGATGCTGACAATGCTACTGAGGGCTTTCTTATTACCACCTCAAAACAGTGCTACCCCCGAGTGAAAAAACAAGTGTCTTATTTCACAGATCAGTCACCAAAAGTTGACATTCTTATTCCATCAGTGTTTCACCTCTGTTTGCCAAACCCAACACAAATCTTGGCAAAGGAAGGTATTTCATGAAGTTATCTGGACTGACTTAAAGTATTAATCTTCACAGTGACACAGATTATTAGAAACTCAATGATATGTGGAATGTTTTATGATGTGCTTTCATGCTGATAAATAGCTAATCACCATATATTTGTGACAACAGAGCATTACAGGGAGCAGTGGTACGTGTTCTGAAAAACACCATCGGTCCTTCTACGCCCTCTGCATAATGCACCATCATTTGCAGTGTTTAACTTTGCAGTCTTGCTTTCAAAAACAGCAAAAAAAAAAATCATTATGAGAATCCTAACATTTGTCAAAGCCTCCTTTCTGGTCTTTTGTGCTGTTGGGTTTTTTTTTCAGTAAAAGTGCATTACATGCCATTTGACAGCTGGTAATTGTATGTGTATTGAATTAAAGCATTGATTTTAATTTTCAAAGTCAACCTCTCTCTCTCTTACCTGAATGAATTACTTTTTTCATGAGAAAAAACATTGGTACTGGACTTCAGCTACAGGATCAGAATTTAGGCAACCTGTCCTCAGGGACATTTTCTGCTGCTCTCTTTTTGAAATATCGAAAGGTTCTAACTTGCCCATTATCCAGAAAAAAAAAAATAAAAAAGATAATAAATCTCTGAACAGCTAGCACAGCTCCTAAATTCACAGCTAGCTTTCAGCTATTTTGTGTTGCATTCCAATTCCCTGGCTGCTAGGATGACTCTCAGTCGTACAGATAAGCAATAACAGACTGGGCAAAGCTTGGATGAGAGACCTTGAAAGAAAATCCAGATGCTGCTAGGAATTACACTGGTTAGGGCACAGATTGCAATCTATCTTTGAGTCAATGGTGAGGTACACTAAGAGAGCTCCCTGGGAAACAGAGGCTCTCTGACCCTTTCCCCTGTATTATCTTTTTCACAGATGCAGGCACTTTTCCTTCTCTAGTCTACTCCTGAGGAACTGAACTGCAGACTGAAGCAGTCACTCTCATGTAGAAACCATGGGAAAGGGGGAAAAAAAAAAGAAAAAAAATAATAAAAAAAGCGCAGGATCATAGGTTGTCATCCCAATGAGATGTTCAAAAAAAGACTGAAGCTTTGTGCCAAGTTTCAGAAGACAGGCTTCTTCTCCTTCTCTCTCAAATCCTAATCATCAGAAGCTGTCTCTGACCTGTTGCTCTTCTCACGCATTCAAAGACATCTGCTGTTTCCTCATTCTTAAACTATCAAGCCAATTACCCTGGGTTCAGTCTGGATTTTGTCCCTCTCTGGAGTCCACGAAGCTATTCAACACACCTTCCCAAATGCTCATGTGCCTGGTGAGAACTGCCTCCTCATGCAGCATCACCCCATCCAGGTGTGGTACTGGGGAAATTCCACTTGCCTACCAGCAACCCCCAGCACTTCAGCTGGGATGGAGAAATGAGGCCAGTCTCTGTTCTCACTCGCATCGGTGAGGAATGACAGTAAGTCCTTTGAAAAGAGTGGAGCTAAAGCTCTGTAAATCTGACCTGGAACTGCAACCCAGCACTATACAATGAGCCACTGAAGTGGAGCTGGAATGACCAAGCGCAGCACCTGCTTCCCTTTTAAAAGAGGTTTCCTGCTAATCTGGAGTCATGGTTTGGGTGAGGGATTTGCCTGCTGCACACAGCTCCAGCCATGCTGCATGCTGTAAGTGTCACGGAGCTAGAATTTGGCTGCACATTTTTTTTGTCATACTGTGTGTCATATTTGTTTCATAGTAGGCTGAACAAAGAAACCCTGCGGTGTTTAAGGATTTATTTTAATATTGTGTTTCTGTAGACAAGATTCTGTAGACAAGCCACAGCTTTCCCTCATTTCTTTATCTAGCCATTCAGTCCTTTCAAACAGGCATTATTACAAAATCCAGCATTAGGACTTAATACAATTCAAATTTACCACTGCAAACTCTGAAAGATGTGGCTGATGTCCCATCTAATGCATTTCTGCAGTTCTGCCAGTTTACATGTCAGAAAATGCTACTCCATGCTGGTTACTGCATGTCTTTTTTGCTCTAAGACCTGTGGTTCTTTTTGCAGCTGTGCATTAAAATGGGTTTTCTCTGAGGCATAATAAAAATATCACAGATGAGACATACATCATCTTTTGGACGCCATGCTATGTCATGAAATTTTTCATGGTACACTTAGTCTACATTTGTCCCAAGTAACTGGAAGTGAGAATGTGCACTGACCTGCTCCAAAGCAGTCCTATTAGCCACCAAAAATGCAGAAGATCACATGCATCAATTTGATTCTGTGCAGCACAGTGTTTATTATTTCTGCAATAAACGGTAGGAAAAAATAAAGTGTGAGAGCATTTCATTCATGTTTGGCTGCCCTATTGCCACGGTGTTACTTAACAGGAGAAGTAAATATAGGGATACGTGCACAGGGCTCTTCTCTGTCCGATCATGCTGTCTGTATTACTGACTGGTAATTGTTTTAATTCTTATTTTATTCGAACTCTCTACAGCCTTTATAAATGGACTAGCTACTGTTACACTGCTTTCATTTCAATGTGATGAAATGAGATACTGGTTCAGGAGCTTGATGCATATTTCAGGGGTATCTGCTTTTCTACAAAGGAATGGAGCAATTGATGCAAAATCTTCACTATATACCTTTTGTTCATCAATAAATTTATTCCTGTAAAACCTGAGGGTGGATGGTGGAAAGGGGGTCAGGTACACATTTATATATTCCTTGATACCAGAATTTGGGAACTTGATACTAATTAGAGACAAGGCTGTAATTAGGATTTTCTGAGAAGTGGACACTCTTCGTAATTCAAAGGTGAACCCTACAGCAAAGCTCAGAATGGTTATTATACTAGAAATAATAGGGTGATGGCAGATCTTCATGTGGGTTTGAAAGGATCGTGATAATTACTGGCCTTTATCCAAGGACAATCATGAAGAATTTGGGGAATTAGCACCCCCTTCAAGGAAAAAGTCACTGCCTGCCCCGGGATAATGTGGATTTTATATACGGTTCTTTTGTTGCTGAGATTACACAAGCTTTCCCGCCTTGTCTTTGCAAAAATATTAAAAGCTTTTAAATGGGCTTTACCCCAGGGAGACAGAATCCAAAATGCTGTTACACAAATAAAGTGATGAATGGGATGCCTATATATCATTTATTTCCTCTTGGAATTGGTGACCTTCCATCAGTCAGTAGTTTCCTTCACACTTCCTCACTTGTGAATTATAAGTTAATCAAGAGTACAATGGAAACAATGCACCCACAGCCCGTTTGCTGCATTCATCTCTCTCCTCAGGGTGGATTACGGATGTTGAAGTTGTAATGAGCTTTCTTTTAGTCCAGTTTTGACCTCAATTCTGACTTTACCGGCAAAAATTTCTCATGTGAGTTTATGCTTGACATATTTAGAAAATACACTGGGATCTGGAAATGGGGGTGGTGAAGCAGGAGTATCTCCTTGCTTTTGACTGCTCTGTTTTAGTGGAGTGGGCTACATTTAGACTGAGAATCTTTAATTTTTTTTTTTTTTTTTAACTTGGCCTCAAAAAGATCTCGGAAAAGTTTCTTATTTCTAGAGATCTCCAATCTCATAATTTACAAACCTGATCTGATGGCCACGTGGCTGATGTGACAAGAGGAGTGGTTAGGGGCAAGAGAGGTCTCCTGTACTGTGCTGACATTCTGCCGCCAAAATTCTGGTCCTGGTTTTGCCACACTTAAGGACTTTGATGGTATTTCACACTTATCAGTGAGGAGGAACAAGTATTTTAGCCTATCACTCTGTTGTACAGAGCCTGAGCCCAGTCTGTGGGATTTCCCCTTGAAGGGAATGCAATACACCCACAGGAAGTGCTTATTTTCAAAACAAAAGATGCACAATAGCAGTGAATGGAATACCATAAAAAATTATTCTCTTACAGCAGATAATACTAGTGGTAACAATGAAGGAATTATTCTCATTATAAAGAAGAGTCGATCTGAAAGGTAACGAGAGGTGGTAATTAATTTCCTTTAATAGTCACACTGGGATCTCCTGTAGTGTGCAGTCTGATGTTAATAATACATTTTACCCCCTATAATTAATGTTCATGTTCTGTTCCTGAGGGACTCTTCTCCACTACCCTCAGCATTGTCATTACTTAAGCATGCATAAGCAACTTTTGCACCTTGGTTGCCACAACAGCTAATCCAAGCACTGCTGCCCTTGCCCATACCATCTCTCCTGGCAGTCAGGTGGGTGGCCAAGCACCATCCCTGGAACATGCAACTCCAGGAGAGCTGGGAAATTATGAGGTGCTTTGTCCCACTTCGGAGGAATGTGAAACTTTAAAGAAAACAGTAAGACAGACCAGGAAGAGAGTGAGCCCCCTCTGACTGTCCTGCTTTCTGAGGCTTGTGATTCAGGGATGGGGACCTTATGGAGGTGTTGGAACTACTTGCCAGTGCAAGATTGTACCATAGCAGAGCAAGCAAGGAAGCTCTTGGACAAGAGGAAATGGCCTCAGGTTGCCCCAGGGGAGGTTTCACTTGCATATTAGGAAGAATTTCTTCACTGAGAGAGTGGTTAGGCACTGAAATGGGCTGCCCAGGGAGGTGGTGGAGTCACCATCCCTGGAGGTGTTCAAAAAACAAGTGGATGTAGCACTTGAGGCTATGATCCAGTGGTTAGGGAGATGTTGGGATGAAGGATGGATTTGATGATCTTGGAGTTCCTTTCCAGCCATAGTGATTCTATGATTCAGAGAAGCCTGCAGCTCTCACGCCAGCCACCAAGAGCATGGGCAGAGAACAAAGCCAGGGCAGAATTAGCATGGCCAGGGCTCCTTCTGGTTGTCAAGTCTCCAGCATAAATCAAATCCTGTTTGAAACAGCTGTCCTATCCACCAGAGACAAATTAAATCTGAATTGCTCTCAGATCCTCTGACTAACCCAAGCTGGATGTTCCTTAGCTACAAACACAGACGTGACTCTTCTCAAAAAGAAAAAAATCTGAGAGATGACTTGTTCTTTACCAGAAAGAGCAGAAGAGCAAAAGCTCAAGAAAGACTAGGAAGCCAAGTGCTCTGACATTGTATCAGTTCCCCCCTGAGTTTTATACTTTTTATTTTTTTTTTAATTTAGGGTTCCTGGAGGACAAAGGTTCCACAGAAGCAATTCTTTTCTCTTTACCCACAAATTTCCTTTAGCCTGATGAATGCTGATGTGTATTCATCACACTTTAGAAGATTAGGGAGAATGACTCTCAACAGACAACTTGAAGAAGAGGGAACAGAACAGAGTTCAGGTATGTACCTTCTGTTTCTGTAAGACAGCAGAGATACATGCTTAGGAGAACACAGCATTTCATTAAGATCTTACTCAAGTCACACAAAAGCAAATGTCTTTTTTTGTTTTTAAGGTACATTTTCTTGAACAATTGGCAAAAATGTTCCCAAACCAAAGTATTTCCAGAAGTGCTTTATTTCCAGCTGCTCTGCTTACCATGTCTGCCACCCCTGCTCAGTCCAGGTGAGCACTCCCACCCCGGCACATCCAGCGTTACGTGCATCCCTCCAGCCCTTTGCACACATATGAGCAGGTTGGCCTTCGCTCTGATTTGGAAACTGTTGCTTTGGCATTGCTAAAAAGGGCACAGATACATTATGGCAGAGACAGCAGGCACCTACAACAGCACCTTCCAGGGCTGAGAATTGAGCTCGGGTGACTGGCTGTCTGGCTCTTTGCTTTGGTATGTGCTCTTTGGATTGCAAAAGCTTTTTCTGGTGCAGCAGAGCAAACTAAAGAAACCTTGAGACTCACTTTCTCCATCTCCTCCCACTGACCCTACTCTCATTTTTTTTTTGGTTCTCAGCACAAGGAGGAGTGAGCAAGCGAAAGACAGAAGCCACACCACATTCACCAAGTTTCCTCCCTAATTCCACACTTACTGTACATCCGCCCTCCTGAGTCAAGGATATTTCACTATCTGAATTCTGTTACAAAAGTGTAGCCTAACAAGACATTTACATTTTCTGGGAATTTCTGTACATATAAAATGTAACAGATTTTCCCTTTTTTCCCTTTTAGGGGAAAACTGACATATTTGCAGCTTTCACTTTAGAACTAATTTTTATTGATGTCTTTATGAATAAGAACTCTATTATGCCTAATTTTGTTAGTGCATATAGATTTCTGCCAGGCATATCTGAGAAAAAAGAAAAAAGTTCACCATCAAAACTGCCTAATATGAAAGACAACGCTGTAATGCACACAAAGCACTCCTTGACACCTCTCAAGCAGTAAAATGACTAAGTAGGTAACTAGAAAAAGGAAAATTGTGAGTACCATCATTACTGACCCATTAACAAGAGGGTTCCATAAGATTCAGAGATAGGATGTAAGCAGACTTAAGGCTATAATGCACAAAGCTACACAGCACAAACACAGATTCTAGAAGAACTGTTTGGAAAATAAACATCCATATGCACGATATAACTAACACAGCATAGTGACTTCGTAGTAACCTAACTGGAAATGCTTTATTTTATGGAAAATATTTTCAAGGGTGAAATGTCAGCATTTATTTTAAACATTGCACATTTTCCTGCTCACTCTGACAAAAGGTATTTCTCAAATACGCTCAACTCAAGCTTTTCACAAGTTTGCCAATTTTGTTTTTCCTATTTTGCATTGGGAAAAAAAAAAAAAAGAGAAGGGAATGGAAAGTAGATATTAATTTTCTTATTGAAGGTTTCAGTACCTGCTTCCAAATCCTCACATATCTAGGCCTTGCAAATTTAAACAAAGGCTAGCGTGAAAAGTTATGTATGGAATATGAATTAAGAAGAGGACTGCCAAACAGGTGATAGTATTTTCTACCTGAAAAAATGGTATATTTTGATTTAAAAAAAAGAACGCCAGGGACACTTTGTGGATCTTTCAAATAAATCTTTGGGACACTGGGAATACATCTACTCTTTACTGGACTAATTAATATTTTCTGATTTTTTCAGTAAAAAGTAACTACCCAGAAGATACACAAATATTCTAGAACTTCATATTAGAAGTGTCTCATTTGCACATAACTTATAAGCTGCTTGCAGGCAGTGCCCACTGATGTAGTTGTTTTCTAGCATAAAACTAGCAAAAAACTCCTAAGTGACCTGTTCCTTCTTCACCCATGCTGGGTAATTGTGACCTTGAGACTCTCATCCAAGAGGTGACGTGGGCACAACAGGAACTGCCTGTGCAGCTTTCTAGTTCTGGGAGACCAGCAAGGGATAGTGGTCCTCTAAGAGGGGGCTGATGACTTTCCATCAGAAAGCTTTTGTGGGCCTTCTCCCCCAAAGTGGGAGGAGAGGCTGAGGTGCCCACTAGACCCATAATTTCCAGTAAAAGAGCCATGGTAAAGCCATGCAGTGGTGCTGCTTCACACCTGACCTCCCTGATGTGAATGGAGATCTGTTAGTAGCATATCTGTAAGTGCCTGATGCCAGGTTTCAACCAGGGAGATGGCCTTGCCAAGGGAGAGCAGCAAGGCAGCTCTGAACACTGCTCTTAAACAAACTGAGGAAAACAATTCTGTTCTGTTACACTGAGAAAGCACCCCTTTGCCTAAAACAGGGATGTTTTGGTGCTGTTTAAAATACCTCGTGGCAGCACAGGTTGCAGCTGCATAGCAGTGTGGTTCTCCCATCCACAGGGGAGCCCGGGTCTTAAGATACACACACTCTGCTCTTATCAAAGGTTTGTTTCTAGTTAAGAGAGTAACTGAAGCCCTTTTTAACACCTGTATTGTATGGATTTAATATGCTAATATGTAAATCTGTCTCAAACATCTGATCCTAAAAATGTTTTGCCTTCTCTTTCAGTACTCTTAGAGTTAGTCCTGCTAATTTAACTCCATCAGGCTGAAAGGCACTAAATGAAACATCTGGAAGTGTTTTTCACTTTCAAGTGCTTATCAAAGACTGGTAATATCAGTTTCCACTGGTAAGTAAAATGAAGGTATATGAACTGGAATCAAATAGATTGATTCAGCTCTATTGTGTAAACATAGCTTAGAGATAAACAGTGCTACAATTATTCGCCCAGGAAAATGTGCATCATCCTAATGGAACTGCTCTAATGACCTTGACTAAACTAACTGCACTCACATTTTCTCAAAAGCAGTGTGAAAATACCAATAACAATAGCATGATGTATATGTCTGGTTTATGAGGTGTTATTTTAGTATGAGGCATTGAGAAAAACTATCTTTAGCCACAAACATTTCTTGAGTTGTATATACAGCTACTGCTGGACTTCTACATAAAGAAAACTAGAAAATAACACAGGATAATGTTCAGGGCCTGTTCTTGGGCTACAGTTAAAAAGCAAACTAAAATGCACCTTGCCCATGCCTTGCTGGCAGTTTCAAAGGACAAGCTTGAAACTGTAAATAAAGCTCTTGTCTGCTGCTGAGCTGCTTCCCAGAGCATCGTCCTGTGTTAGGGGTTCACGGGTCACAGACAGCAGATGCTCTCCACTATGGCCATTAACACAAGTTTAAGAATAGCATGGGCTAGTGTCTGCCTTCAGAAAACCTGGAGCTGCAGAGTTCTGGCTGGCTCCTCCAGACTGCAAGGCTGGGATTCAGTGCAGGGTGATATCTACCTACCTCAGCACAGATCTGAGTTGCTCACCAATGTTAATGGTGTGGCTGGAGCTGAGGTTGGGTCTAAAGATGGATGGGAGGAAACACAAGTGTTAGCACTGGGGAGAACAAAGCTTATAAAGCTCACAAGAGCTTCAGGGCAGTAAAGCATGACCAGCTGTAGGGCTGGATGGGAATAATGTGCTTCAGACTATGTTAGTCTGTGTTTAATGGATTGGGGCAGAACTAGAGTTTGGACCTAAAAAACTGAGTTAATTGCTGGATCTCTTACTGGACTTAACTGATATTCCAGCTGTGCACAATGGCAAAACCTTTTTGCAGGCCCCCTTATGCAGACACAAGGCTATGCCTTAGCCTGAGCCAACATACAGGCTTCCTCATCCCTCACCCTTGTACAGCATAAAGTCTCAAATTTGATTTTCAGCCGTGAGGAGTCTTTTTGCTGACACATAGGATTTTTCAAGGGCTATTATTAGCTTACTGAAATGAAACTGCTGTTGATATGAAAAGCTTTGATACAAAACCAGGACAAAGTGACCTGAAAACAAGTATAGCTTCATGGTCTTGCCAAACATACACGTTCTGTTAAGGCCTATCATACATTTGCCATGTGTGTGCAGAAGCTAATGTGGATTCCCATGCAGATAGCATAGAAACAATACTATTACAGGCAGTAGGCCCACATTAAGAAAGCAGAAAGAGGAACCATTTCTTGAGACTGTGTCTCTGCTACTAAAGAGAACAGTGTCTGGTGAGTGACATGTTCCCTCTGACTGAATGAGCAAGTGGGAGCATCAATCACTGATGTGAGGAGTCAAGCAGCTTACAGCTTTCTATGTTTTGTTGTATTTACAGGTGACACGTGCTCACTAGCAAAGATTTTTCTTCTGGAATTGTTTAAATCCCAAAAAACAACAGCTCTGGCTGGAATATCACAGGTGTTGGGACAAACCCTTTCTTTTGTTGAGTCCTGTACAAGTGTCCATGTTGCAGTGGCAATAACTATGAACAATGTTAGAAAGCCTTGTAGGACCTCAGCACCAGCTGGACTGAGCACAAACAGCAACAGAACAAATGTCTTGTGAAGAACCCTGGAGTAGATATGGGCTGCTAGAGTATAGCAAGGATGAAGGTTAGCATTAGAGGTAGGGTTAAAGGATGGAGCAGTGGGCAGCAGTGGCTTCAGGAGTAGACCCTGACCAGTAGACT
>NW_008591674.1:0-25092 GCF_000691845.1 Merops nubicus | reverse complement strand
AGGTGAGCAGGACTGGATGATGACGATGGCAGCTGGTGTCTGGGATGAAGAGCAGGTAGTTATTTTTGTGAGGAAGGGTATGTGAACTTCTTTTGATGTTCAAGTTAAGTTTAGAGATATGACTGAGATAGGAGTCTCATATCTGACTGGATCTGTAGGGCTGGGACAAGGCCTGGGGAAGAATGAGTCAATGACTGAGGATTAATTGTGGCTACAAATCTAGGGTGCTTCAGTTTCTGCAGTCACCTCTAAACCTCAAATGAAAACTAATCTTCTCTAAACGCCTTGGGGGAGCCTGCTACCATCCTACCACCCTGGACCTTACACAATCCAAAAATTAATTAAATACTTTAGATCCTCTTTCCCCTAACCCCAACCAAAATGAAGCCAGTAAAACTCAATAAAACAGTGACCTCTCAGCACAGGTCCCTAGACCTCACTGCAGCCCAACAGGTCCTGTTTGAGATTGAGCACCTCAGTCTTGCCTGTTTTTAATCATAACCACCATCCTAAACCTATTCCTGTCTTTAATTATCACCTGAAGACTCCTAACAGTTAAAAAAGTAAATGTAAACAGTTTGACTTTTGCCTTGTCTGCCTCTCCTACAGATGCTGTATGATCCAACAGCAAATTGATCTGCCCATACTTGGAAGTCTAATCACTGTCCCACTCCATGCATACCCCCAGACTTCCTTACCTGTCCTGCAGCAGCTCTCATGGGGCCAAAATTCAGCTTAGAGCATCTGGTCCTATCAGCTCTCTGTTCGTACCAGCCTTCTGGCCTTGTGCAATCTAGTAATATTTCTCCTTGTTCAGTATTTCCACATCTAAAATTTAACCATACCTCTCACCACAGACATTGTGTAAAAGTTGCCCAATATCTCCTCCTTCCCTCCATACCTGGCTGTCAGCCTCTGCACCTACAGCTTCAAGAGCTGGGCTTCAACTGGCAATAAACCCAAGTTTTCCTCTCTAGTATTAAAGTACATCCCAGTGATCTCTTGTAGCAATAAAGTGAATTCCCTTGCCCTGGTGATTGCTAGCAATAACCTGAATGTTAATCTAGTTTTAATTTTCTCTACCCCAAGACCAAGCAGAAGAAGTTGGTCTATGTGGAGTAAAGGGCTGAGAGTAGCTTTGAGTGTGGTATGCCTTACTCAGCTGGGCCTTACCAATTTGGGTTAAGTTCACTGATGGGTGTTATAAGCTGAGCATGGTGAGGGTATTACAGTCCCAGCTGGGTGTGGGCCATATAGCTATGGGTACACCTGTGGTCAGGATTAGGAAGAACAGAGAATGAAGAGCTAAATTTACTCTGCAAGTTCTTCTGAGCCAGGATGATACACTGTTTCCTGGTTATGGCTGTGTTTAGAATATAGAAGAAATTTTCTATTTTTTTTTTTTAATACAGCCTCTTTCTCTTCCTTGTCTACAAAAATATCAGATATATGTCAGTCAGCTTTTGACTCACTGGAGTCAAACGTCCCCTCTCATATCCTTCGTGAGGAGGTGGCTGCCTGATGCTGTCTGACTGCACTGCCATACAGCAGGACTGCTCAGCTTCAGGAGGTTCCCATGGAGGTTCACTCTCAGTCCTGCACCACCACTCCCCACTCCTCCCCAGGCTCCCTAAAGATAAAGTAGGTGTTATAACCAAAGTCTGAGGGCCTGAATAGCCACCTTTATATCTTGTTTGAGCCCCGTCTGCCACATTAACTACCTTCCTGGCAGTCAGCTGGGTACTTCTAGAAGTGTAGAGATGGTAAAAGGCAAATGCAACCTTTCTGCTTCAGGAATACCCTGGCTGGGATGTCCCACCCAGAGATAAGCCTGCCTGTGCGTCAATGAAACATTTGCAGGTTTAACTGCTGTATTGCATGTTTGACTGAAACTATTGGTTCTGAAGATGCTGTATTTTTCTGCCACATTTCTAGAAAAGTAGATTCTCAGTCTTCTGCCAGGTAGGAATGAAGAGTCGAGTTTTTAAGAGCACCGAGTGGCATATTAGCAAGTGTAAACGCTTCCAAAAAATGAAAGAGGACTGTATTTCTGCTTCTGATTCACTGCTCTGTGCCAAATAACACTTTCTCAGTCACCTTTTCTTCCTCAATAAGAACAGGTTGCAACAGATTGAAGTCTTCTCCCCTGCTATGTCAGAAGCCTTTATGTGGCAATTACAACATCATTTTTGTTTTACGATCAGCTGAAGTCAGTTCAAAACAGCACGTCCCCTCACACATGAAACAGCAGAGCTTTATGTGTCGGGGACTCGAATTTGGCAGCAGCGCTTCCTCATTTGCAGTCTGCTTTTTTCTGTCTCAGTGTTTTACACTCGATGTGGAGTATCTTGAGTTTTGAAGTCACTCAGGTTTATCTGGAGGAGTGACTCATCTAGGGCAAGCGGAGTGGCCAGCTCCTGCTTGCTCTGAGGGGAACCGAAATGTGAAGCAGTGGAGGAGGAGAAATATTACAAATCCATGATGGGGAAGACCTCAGACCTTCCAAATAAAACCTGTGATATTTATCAGCAGCTCTGTGAGCAGCAAGCTTAGTGCTCAGCAGGCAGTTTATCTCTTCTCTTTCCACAGTGATTGTGTTTCTCTCCTGCTGCATCCAGCTCACATGCCACTCACAAGGCTGGCCTCAGAAAGTTCAAAGAGAAGCCAGCTGGCTGCGTGCGAGGCCTCAGATCAGTGGATCCTACTGATGCATCACCCTTCTAGCTTTTTTTTTTGGGTACATCTCTAGAATCACAATTAGCCAAGAGCAGGTCTAAATGCTGCAGTGTTCATAGTGATTTGGGCTTTCCAGGAGTATTCACTTTTTCACACCATCTATTAGACCTATGAAAATAATACAGCACTTCCCATTACCAATCCCTTTCACTTGTTATTTCTTTATTTTGTGGTCAGAGAAGACAAAGGTGTAGTCACTGCACAAAAACCTCTCCAGAGCAACCACTGCTATAATACTTCATCTGCCAAAACTGTTACCACCATGCATTCAAGGAACCTGGCCCTGAGCCAATCCACCTTTCCTAATGTTTGAACAGTTCCTATTTATTTTCTTTCCTGGTTGCTGACCTCTTTCTTTTTCAAATGTTCAATTTTGAAAATTAAATTTTTTAAATTAAAGCCAAATGCACAAAACCATGGTGTTCCTAGGCAGGACAGGACCCACATCAAGGATGGCTGCAAGCAGAGGCTGGCCGTCAGCAAGCACTAGCAGCAACAGCTCCATGTCACCCTACTCCTAAATGTTGTACTAAAAGCAGTGTTACCGGCATGGAACAACTCACTGCAGATGTGAGCCACTTAATCCTCCACTGAATCCAGCTCCTAAATGAAGCATTTGCAGATAATCAATGAAGTTTTGGGACCAGTAAAAACAGTATTGGCTGATGGCTTACTGGTTTCCATCAGAAAGCTCTTTGGTTCTTTGGTATCTGCATGGATAGATACCTGTTGTCACAAAACTTAAAGAAACTCAGTAGTTGCAAGATTTTTACCTTTTTCTCAGACTTAACAAACTGGCCAGCAGCTTCAAAAGACAGCCAGACAGGCACACACAAAATGCACACAACCAACCACATGCACTAAACATGAACCAACAATCATTTTCACAAGAAAAGTCATTGTTGTTATCTCAATACCCAGACTAGGCACGTTGCAAGGATGAGATCTTGTAAGGATTAACAGACCATTAAGTTAGAGGTAACAATGTCTAACTTTCATACATCTGGGTTGTGACTCACCTCACCTAACTACATGTCTTTACAGTATCGTTGCTGGCAGCAGAGGTAGCTGTGAAAACTGCCTTTTTAGTCAATAGAGAGAAACAGGAATTCTTAGGGCAAGAGTAATCCAATTTTAAGAGTTATCAAAACCGACCAAATACTTCATGCTTGAGATGTGACAGCTGATGGCAAAGGACCAGGCTTGGGCTCAGTCCCTTCTCCCTCTCCCTAGTTCCCCAGGATATCAGGAAATCCCATTACTGCCTTTTCACGTGCACCCTTCCTCACCCTCCTAAACATACCAAACTCTTCTTTCTTCATTCAGGCCTCCACCTCTTCACCTAGGCTAGTAAGTCTTCTCTTCCCCTCCAAAAATGTACAAGGACAATCATCTGAAGGAAAAGAAAGATATCTTTGTCTTTCTTTAAAACAGATTTGTTTATATGATGACCCTTCAGACATGTGGCTTGGCATTGAGCTTGGCCTCTGCTTGGATGGCCCTATCAGACACAGAGAGAAAAATAACGTATTAAACACTCAGGAGCAGAACTGCAAAAGCACAAGGTGGAGATTCAGGGCTAAACGGAATGTCTGAAATCGAGTTAATGCTTAATGAATTATAAGACTTCCCAGGCTGAGCATGTCCCTTTCACTTCAGTATTTCTCAAGTTTTAAAAACCTAACCAAGAAGCATGAAAGTGATGCTGCTGTATTTTTTACAGTATAAATTACAAATGAGAACAGTGAGTGCATCTCAGAATTGATGATCTCTCCTTTGGTATTCTATACAGCTAAGTGCTGCCTTAAAACTGATGAAAACTTACATACACCCAATTTACAGTCTATTGGGAGGTAAAAAAGTGCATTTAATACTTTCATTTCCTTGTTCTCTTTCAGCTATTTTTTTTTTTTTTTGCATATGCAGGCTGCAGTCCAGGAAAAGTGCAAGTTTTGCAGATACATTTATCGACCTTTGCATCGTGATTTAGTAATACACATCATCTGGTACTTACTTGTACATCCTAAAAAGCCAGTCAGGGAAGATGTTGAGCACATGTTCTAAAATAAGTATATGCTTTAAACATGCTGTTAAATTATAGTACTTGTTTTTCTTCATTTTCTAGATTTTTCCATTTCCTTTCATGGAGTTTTTATTCCTCTGGGGCATATCATAAAGCCCTTACCCAGACAAAACTACTTTGCTATTTACTTTGTTTAGGTTGAAAACTGCATGAGGCAGTAATATCGTCAAGACAAGTATTTTCTTATAATTTAGGTCTGCAAAGTTTAACTGTTTTTTTTTTACACAGTAACTATTGAATAAAATAATACTAAGGTCACCAGTCCTTTCCTGGCAAGGTTTTTCTTAAAAATCCAGGGAGAGCTCCAGATTACCGGACATGGTGTTTATACAGGTCTTATACATGGTGGCTCACATGTACTCAATTTTTGTACTGCTTATGTTTAAAAAATACAATGAAAGCAGTCTTAATCCTGCACGGAGACCACCCTTGTGGTTTCCATGCTCTCATAAATTCTGTTCAGACAGTCAAGCACGTTGGAAGTGAAATTCCTCTTTATTTCTTTTTTTTTGTTTTGCACTTTTTCCTTTTAATTTTCTCCTGTGTTTGCTTTTCCCTCCATGTTTATGCCTTTATCTCAGGCTGTTGGGCAATGGGCTGTGAGTGTACTCCAGTGTCCAAGAAAAAAGTCAGCAGAGTGCTCAGTATTTGATCACCACCATCTCATGTGACATTCCACATCTTTTTTGTAATTGTGATTTCAATGGTCCCTTCAATACTGATGAAATTTATAACGTCAGGAGGGCTCTCCCAGATCAAGCTGCTTTCTTGTGCATTAAAGGGCTGTCATGGAACATTAACCGTGAGACATCAACTAAATGGATTGAGATTTTAACACAAGGTTGATGACCTATAGCTGGAATTCAGTACCCTTTCTCCCAGGAAAGGGTATTACTCTGCAAGTAGTTCAGTTCACTCATTGGCACTACTTGTAAGATGCAGTCATTGTGATGAAGGAGGTCAGAATCTGTCCCTGTTGACAAAAGATTATTTCAACACTTAAGATTTCCTTTGTGCAGCTTTTGCTTTGACTAGTGAGCACTTCATCAGGTGAGTCATCCCCTTTCACTGGGACTAAAGCTTGCACAGTTTGATCCATCGAGATGTATGGGCGTGCATGTATATACCCCAGTAAGCTACACCACTGAAGTGAAGGACACAGCTTTGGAATAATAAGATATTCACTGTCAGCAAGTAATATTAGACTGGGGCTAAAACCACACTGTGAGCATGTTGGTAAAGGAGACCATTCCTCTAGAAAGGGATCCGAGCCAGGCAATATTCTGTGCAGCTAGGCCTAATGTTCAAGCAGCTCTTACTGGAGTGGAAATCAGGAGCCTGAAGCAGGTGTCCCACGCAATACAACGGGAGCAGCAGCCCACCCTGGGGTAGGACTCACAGCCCACCCTGGGGTAGGACTCACAGCCCACAGGGAAAGACTGCCTGCCTAAATGCAGCAGGTACTGGGGCTTTGTACTCCTCCTGCTTTCCCTGCTCTGCTCATCCTCACTGCTGGTCCCTGCTCCTTCTGTGAGCTGATTCAACCCCATCATTTTCCAAGTGATCTGCCAGATGCCAGTTGCTCACAGAGACTTCCCTGCATGGCCCCACAATTGGGTTATTTTGGGTCAATTATGCCTCGAAAAATTAAAAATTGATTTGGGGAAGGAAAATTGCCACCTCTTCCCAGCAACAATGGCAGCATTATTCTGAGTACTAACACTATCAGAATAAATATACAAAATCACACAATTAAATTGAAATTGTTTCATTTAAACTTAGAAGTTGTAACACCTTTCTGGAAAGCTGCAACATCAACTTAAACTAAATGCTTATCAATTCTATTTTATTTATTGTCAAGCCTTCCTTTCATCTCACTCTATGAACTACAGAAATGCTGGAGTTTCTCCCTCAGACTTTGATCATTGCATTACCATGACAACAATGTATTTACTGGAGCTATAATAGATGGACTTCAGATGTTAACTGCATCCCTCAAAAGTCCACAGGGGAGCTTTTGGTCTCAATATACCAGGATAAATGAAAGAATAACTCTCTCTCCTGAAGAGCTATCTAACAGGTAACTTCTATTTGCTTTCAATTTCTGCCTGCTCTTTTAGCATCATCCACTGCCTTCCATCCGTCTTAAATCTGACTATTTTAATCATATGGTAAACCAGGTCAAACTTTTATCTACCAGCTTGCTTTGCTTTTTGCTGACTGAAGCCCCTAATCCAGCAACTTAATGCATCAATCTGACAGGATGTGACGTATGGACACCACAAAGGGTTTTATTCTTACTGTTTACATTATTCTACTTTTCAGAGCTTTCCAGCCTTGCACTGCAGAAGAGAAATGCGTAAAGCTTTGTTCTTAAACAGCTCACAACTAAAGGATGATAATTTTGCATAAATGTAGGCTCAGAGCATAAAAATAGATGATAGAAACAAGACCTATTACTCTCCTGAAGACATTGATGCATGAGAGTAATCAAGTCACTTCAACAATAAAAATAACTTCAAACTTAAGCACATGTTTTAATACCTTGGTGAACTACAGATATAATACAAAACAGCACATGCAGCTCCAGCTCAGCAAGCAAGAAGCAACATCTTTACAGCATGATTCTTAAAGTTTGTATTTCCTTAGCTTAAGGAGTATATGAACAGACAATAAAATTCCTTTTGCACAAGGTTTTGTAGAGAGTAAATTATAAATATACATTAAAAGTTTCATTAACGCCCATCAATCTGCTTGTAAAAGATGCAATTAGAAGATCAGAAAGCTAATTAGAAAGTCTGTTTGATCTCAAGAGTTTGGTGACATACTGACAATCTCGAAATGATTCATACCAGAAAGAAGAACTGTTGAAGCTTTATATAGTTCTGAACACTAACAACTGATATTTCCTAAGATATAAAAACACTGCATAGCTCTTTAAAATGAAAATTGTAACACTAGTCACAAAAATTACTTCAGCTATGAGTAAAAAAAAAAAAATCCTTGTTAGTCTATTTAAACCAGTTAGGATTTTTAATTTAAAATCTCAAAAGGCTGATTTAGCCATAAGAAAACAGATATCATAGCTGCAGAAACACCTGAAAGCAAACAAGAACAAAGCACTGTGGGCTCAATATTTACTACTTGTCAATTACATATATTTTAAAATAAAAATTACAAATTCTATGTCAAATTTAATCTTTTAAACTAGCTTTTTAGCTATGTAACTTACTAGGAAGAAAGTTTCCAGGGAAATAATTTGCAATGAAACAAAATGCATTTTCCCCCTTTTAATCTATCTCAAACTTGATGAACCACAAAGCCCCCCTTTCTAAAACAGATAAAGAGGCAAAAAAATGATGCCTGTTGAGTTGAAGTAGCAGAAAGTGGTGAACAGAACAGGGCACATTAGGAGACAGCATCTAATGGCCTCAGTGCAGCCCCAAACCTCTGGGTCAGAAAAGCAAAATTTTGGTCACGATGAAGTTCAGAGGATCCAGAATCTCATCCTAAATGTGCTTGTCTCTGCTTACCTGGTGCAAAGTAGATCTAAATCCAGTAGTTAGTCATTAGAGATGCCCCACCTTGGAAAGCTCAGCCACCCACCACATTGTCTCCCCTGCCTGCTGTGACACAGGGGATGTAAAGGAACTGACCATGACTCAGAAATATCTTTGTGCTGTGCTCATCTTTCTCTTCCAAACAGTCTTTTGGACCTGTTAGCAGCTAAAATAATTGAACTAGGCAGTGCTGTTGCTGGTGACAGCTATTGATTGTGTCCACTCCCTACCTGTGGTAGGTACCAGAGTAGGAAGAGCACTGCCTTCACAATTCAGCTGTGCTGTGCATAAAATCCTACTTGTTAGCCCTGGTTTTGTACGTGACCACTTGTAGCCAGTAGAGCTCCAAATGAGCATCATTTTTTTCCATTTTTTCTCTGACTTGGTAATTTTTAGAGAAAATGGAGGAGCTCCTCTACGGACAGCTTTGCTCAGTAAACACACCTACAGCTTTGCAGAATCGCCAAGAAGAAAGTTTGAAGTCTTCAGGGTTTTATTAAGACTCCTGTATTTGGCTGCAGGAAATATGAGTTTTATTCAGGTACTCATCGGCCCTCCCTCAGCTCTTGCCTTTTCTAGGGAGCTGCTGGGGATAGAGCCTGCCAGGAAGCTTTGCCTGGTTCTTCCAGTTCTGAGAACCTTTCTTGGTTACACGGAACATTTCCATCATCAAACCACTTGAGTTGACAGTTCGCAGCCTGGTGTCTGCCTTGGAATGATAATTATTCCTGATTTCAGCCAAAAGAGTTAAAAAGTAGAGATGATATGTTCTTGAGAAAAGTTAGTCCTCGCTTTGCAGGTGTGTGGGCTCTTTGCAACAAGGATCTCCCCACTTAAAAACCTGCCTGTATCTGCCAACATTCAACAGAACGAAAGCCATTACCCTACTGCCTGAAGATTGATGTTGTCATTTCAGAACTGGTTTGGGCTAGACAAAGCTAGCATTGCTGGCACAAAAGTGGTCACATCCTTCCCCTGCCCCCCCAGCTTACACCAGCAGTTGTGCAGCAACTCAGTGAATGGACTGGGAACGGCCAGTGAATTAACCAGACTTAAAATGACCAGCAAAAACAAAACAAAACAAATTATTTGATCATAGTGTGATGATCATTAAATCATTAAGTACTGAATCATAATGAATATGCAGGAGGTGAATAAATTAAAATTACACAGGCAGACTTGATGATACCATTTCCTAATTTTTGAGTGCTCAACTTTGCATCCATAGCAGTTAGCATTTAATGCAGTTTCTGTGAGTGTGTCACTTTGCTAGGTCTTTCAAAAAATGGAAAACCTCATTACTTGGCATTGTTGTGACATTTCCAAAATATCATCAATCTTCCAGTCACTTCAGCTAACCAGCTGTGGCAGCTGGAGTGGTCACAGGGTCCTGCTGTAGGTAGGGGTAAGGGAATGGGGAACAGTGAGACACAGGGATGAGATGCTCTCCCCTTGGGCTTTGAGGCAGCAGAGGAGCACCGACTTTGCCAGCACCAGGCTCCCCTCCCAAGCGCCTGCATGAGCCAGCAGCCCTTGCCTGTGCACCCAACATCCAGCCTGATGGCTCCTTCTACACCTCAGACTCCTCACTCCAGCCCCACACTTTAGGACGGGCATGTGCTCACCTTTATTTCTGCCTTTGCAAGCCCCAGGTACTTCCCAAACAACTCTGAGCATCCCGCCTTGCTTTCCAATGCCACTTTCAGACTTGCTCAGCCCAAAGACCTCCTTGGCTTCTTCTCCAGCTTCTCTCTTCCTGTTGTGCTGCACCCATGCTGCCAATCTGAACTCCTTCTCCCAGGCTCAGCTCCATGCTCAGTCCCTTCCTGACACTCTCTTTTTTCCAGCTGTCCACAGCATTCCCTCCTTATCCAAGCTTGTGACAGAGGCTTTTTCTCCATCCCTCCTCTCTCCTGTCTCACCACTGCCATGGGCTGCAGTTCAAATTTCCTTGTCTCCCTTGCCCCTCATCCACTGTCCATGTTCCTTCTTCTGCCGGTCATCATTTTCTACTCCATCCACCTTCCATCTTTCCTCTCTTGATGGCCTACTTTTCTCCTCAGATCACTATCTCCTAGCCTGATCTGTACAACTTCCCTCAGACAGCCTCTACCTTGCCTCCATTTCTTCACTCTCCAGCTCCCCTCAGGACAGCCCCAGCCCCACTTCTTTTCTCCTCCTGGACACTTGCATCTTCTGGAAGATGTTCGTCAGACTCTCTAAAGTATTTCACACCCACACAGGCTCCAAAGGAAAACCTGCTCTCCTCCTCTGATCCCACTACCACCATCTGTACAGCTGCACAGTGAACCAGCTTAGGAAAACACTGCAGCTGAAAATTAACCCATCCATACACAGAAAAGGTTAAATTTCAGCAACATCAGCTTCTTGCTCTGGCCCACTGGTTCAGGACAAGGAAAATAACAGAAATAAGTGTTCAGAATTGGAAGCAGGGCAGGATCATCCTTTACCCTAGCAGCAGACACTTATATGGATTAATGCAGCCTTGCAACTATGCCTTTAGCAAAAATGGGTAAGCTTTGATAAAGCAATGGAAAATCAGTCTTAAACGGAAGGACGCACTGTGGAGCCAGTGTTGACTGAGTTCATGCCAGAAATGTCTCAGGACTTCCCAGTTATTCATTTGTTCTTCAAGACGGTTTAAGACACCTCTAACTTGCAAGAGGTGTCACACTCCAGCAGAGTGAGAGGAGTTTCACATCAAACAAACTTCTCCAAAAGAAACCTGTAGAGTAGCTGGGAAATACAGAACCATCAAACCAGCACTATCGTGGTCACTAAACCATGTCCTGAAGTACCATGTCCACCCATTTTTGAACAACTCCAGGGATGGTGACTCCACCACCTCCCTGGGCAGCCTGTTCCAATGCCTCATCACTCTTTCAGTAAAGAAATTCTTCCTACTATCCAATCTAAACCTCCTCTGGCACAACTTAAGCCCATTTCCTCTTATCCTTAGTTACTAGGGAGAAGAGACCAGCACCCATCTCACTCCAACCTCCTTTCAGGTAGTTGAAGAGTGCAATAACGTCTCCCCTCAGCCTCCTTCAGGCTAAACAATCCCAGTTCCCTCAGCCAATCCTCATAAGACATGTTTGCCAGATCCTTCACCAGCTTTGCTGCCCTTCTCTGGACCCACTCCAGCACCTCAATGTCCTCATACTGTAGAGTCCCAAACTGGACACAGCACTCAAGCTGTAGCCTTATGAGTGCCAAGCACAGGGTCATGGTTACCTCCCTACTCCTGCTGGTCACACCATTTTTTGATACAGGCCAGGATGCCATTGGCCTTCTTGGCCACCTGGGCACACTGCTGGCTCATGTTCAGCCAGTTGTCCACCAGCACCCTCAGGTGCTTTTCTGCCTGCCAGCTTTCCAGATATTCTTCCCCAAGCCTAGAGTGTTGCCTGGGGCTGTTATGACCAAAGTGCAGTATCCAGCACTTGGCCTTGTTAAAACTCATACAGTTGACCCCATCCCAATGATCCAGCCTGTGAAGATCCCTCTGCAGAGCCTCCTGACCCTTGAGCAGATCAACACTCCCCCTCAGTTTGGTGTCACCTGCAAACATATTGAGGGTGCGCTTGATCCCTTTATCCAGACCATTGATGAAGACATTAAACAAGACTGGTCCCAGCACTGAGCCCTGGGGAGCACTGCTTGTGACCAGCCACCAACTGGTTTTAACTCCATTCACCACAACTTTCTGGGCTTGGCCATCCAACCAGTTTTTAACCCAGCCAAGAGTCCACTTGTCTATGCCGTGAGCCACCAGCTTCTCCAGCAGAATGCTCTGGGAAATGGTGTCCAATGCCTTACTGAAGTCCAGGTAGACAACAACCAGAGCCTTTCCCTCATGCACTAGGCAGGTCACCTGGTCATAGAAGGTCATCAGGTTGCTCAAGCAGGACCTGGCTTTTATGACCCCATGCTGGCTGGGCGTGATCCCCTGGCTGTCCTGCACATGCTGTGTGAGTGCACTCAGGGTGAACTGTTCCATAATCTTCCCTGGTCCCAGGGTCAGGCTGACAGGTCTGTAGTTCCCCGGATCCTCCTTCCTGCCCTTCTTGTAGATGGGCATCACGCTGGCAATTAAGCCTGTTCATCAGATGAGGCTTTGGAACACAACATTGATACTCTGTTCAGGTGTAGTCTGTATTTCAAATTTTGGGTGGCATTGCAGTGAAGAAAGTGGGAAAACATTCCATGAACTCTACGCTGGAAACACCTTTGTGCTGACTCTGTGCTCTCCAAATATCTTTTTGCTGGGATAGCTCATTTTGTTCAGGGAAACAGTTTAGTTTTGACAATAAAGTAACTGCATTCAATATGTATCTGCTAGAGAAAGTTACCAATGTGCCCTTACATGTATTGTTGTCAGCAAAGACCTTTAACAGCAGACAAGACCTGGCTCGCCAAAATGACCTTCCTGCAGAAGCATTTCTGAGCTCACTCTGCAGTGCCTTTCTCTTTCCTTCCCTGTGCTCCAAAACATAAATCTAGATTCATAATTCAGATGCTCAAAAGAAGCACAAAAGGTTACATCAGTGCCTGAATCAATTTAAGTTTTTCAGGCAAAACTGTAAACCAACATTCTTCATGAATAAGGTAGCTAGAAAGAGCCAAAAGGTTTGGGTATGTGTTCACTGCTGACAAATACTTAATAATTTTCAGAAACTTTTTGTGGCTGATGAGGGTTGAGTAATCCTCAGAGGACTTGGCATACAGCACCACCTTTACATAGAGATGACCCAAATTATTCTGCAAAAGAACACCATCCTCTTTTTGGGGTGCCATATTGGCAAATCTTAAAATTGACAAACGTGAGGTTGCAGAACAACCAAACTGATTTTTATGATAAACCTACTTCAGATCATCCAAGCCCTATGAAGAGTATTTAAAAATTAAAAGAAACGTGAGAAAGAGTGGGCAAATCAAAGTAAAATGTCCAGGCCTATGATGTTTCTCAGGGCCATATACAAATTAAAAGCTGCCTCCAAGGAGAACAAAACCCCTTTGGAGTGTGGTGATTTTCAGACAGCACATCTCAGTTCTCATCTGCCACACTACTGGGATGACTGCTCCCTTTCCCTCCAACTCATCCTCTCTGCGCTACACGTGAGTCAGACTGGAGACCTACTCAGCCCTTAAATACGTGCTGAAGTCTTTCCATATTCAGGGGAGAAACTCAAATGAAATTCTGATCAAACATGTAATGAAAAGCACGTGCCTAAATGTTTACCTGAATAAAGCTGCGTTGCTGAATCTGTGCTAAAATGCCAAGTGCGTATCAGGCAAGCTCAGGATCTTCCACAGCGGCCTCGCCCGCAGAGCCTCTGCCATGAAAAACGCTGTGTCCTCAAGGGGGAAAAGCTTTTCCTGGAGAGCAGCCCAGAACGAAAGGAGTCATCAGATCAAAGATCAGTCTTACTTCCCCCACTATACCCCTCACTTCCCCAAACAGCAGATCAAGGCGGAGGAGGTCTAGAAAAAAAGGAAGAAAAAAGACATTTTTTTCTAACAGAGAAATGAGAGGTTCCCCTATTTCCCACTTGGTTTCTCCAAGCCACGCAGCGAGGAGCAGTCTGTTGCTTGCTTGGAAGCTCCTAGACCGTGAGGTGGTAAGTCAGGGAATGCAAGAATCGTTTCTGGATATCTCCCGCCTCCAAGGCTTCACAGCTTGGCAGTGCGCAGGAGGGTGTCGGGACTGACCACAGCAGGCTGACCTTTCCTCCTCCACACACAGAATGCTCTCCAGCCCCTGCGACTCACGAAGCCATGGATACTTTTGTTCGTTGGCCATTATTCATTAGATGTGGGAGACCGAGCTGTTTAAGCTGAAACTTCTTAGAGTGAAGAAAAAAATGTTGCACATTTTACATTATCTCTTGCAAATATGAAAGCTTGCTGCAATCTTCAGATACAATATTTATGAACTGGTCTTTCAGCCAAATCCACTTTTGCATAAGGATACACAGCTGCCGGTGCCCAAAAGTATGATAGTTCCCAAATATATCTTTGCCATTTTTAAAATCATTCTAGAGGCTTGAAAATAGTATTTCTTTCATTGTAAGTGAAATCCCTACTTCTGATGTTTCAAAGACAGTCTGAAATCAGCTGAGTTTTGTTTGTGTTTGTTTGTTTGTGCACAAGAATAATTGATTAAATCAGCACAAGCATAACTGATTATACACTCTGAGAAAAGTACTGAGGAATTCAGCTGCAAAACCAGCAGTATTGTGAAGAGCCATACCCCGTTTTTACGCTTACATCTCCAACATGGAATCCCTTCTTAATCATACAGGAACAAATTTGAAATGTGTCACCACCTCCCACCACTGGATATCTAGATTTTGAATGAATGTAACCTGCCTTTTTCAACACTTCTAAGGAACATTTTTAAAGATGTCTCTTTAAACATTTTTTTCATGAAAAAGGCAAAATTTGCATAGAAGAATATTTAAAGACTCGTGACTTACAAAGACTGTCAGCCTTCTTTCATTAACCAGTGCAATGACCCTCTAATAGTTTCACACTGAGAAAAAATATGCAGAGAAATATGCCAAGTCTAATGCTAATCAGGACCGTGAAAATATATATACATTATAGACCAGGCAAATAAAATGTGAAATTCAAAGTTAAAAATTGAACTTATATCCTTCAGTCCTCTGAAAAATAATCTATTTTTAACAGAAATCAAAAAGCTACCTTTATCAAATTTCTCATTCCGCCGACAACAATGAATCTATTGTTCAGATGTGGTTTAAATTGTTCTTCAGAAGAGGAGGGTTTTGAGAAAATCAAATAGAAAACGCATTAAAGAAGAAGAAATGCTTTTTTCACTGGAATTGCTCTCTATATATGTAGCCTGTAGTTTTTGATACATTTTAGGTTTGCCAGAGGCAATTGGACACCATGAAAAATTATTTGTAACCATTACAATAACAGAAAATGTGTTTGATTATTTAAGGGAGAATAAGCAAGTTTAGTGTTATGCCTTTTACTTTAAGAAGTGTGTCTGCAGGGATCCAGATGCGAAGAAACAGTAAGCTGATGACATTAGTTTGAAATGCTATGCTATACATTAAAAAGCCATACACCTACTATTTATTTCACAATCATAAATTAGGTCTTCTGGAAAAGAACTCAAATTTCAGTCAAACTTGCAAGAAAAGAACAATAGTCGGCACTTTCAGAATGCTTTCCATCTGAAAAATGCAAACAGTTAAGAGGGAGCAGAGGGGGACCAAGCCATTGTGCAGGTCCCCAGCAGAGCCAGGCCACCCAGGGAAAGCTCCAACGCCATCAGGTGCTGCACAGCTAGAAGCAAAGTGCCTGCAGGTGACAAGGTACTGCCCAATGTATCCTAACCACCAGGATGGATTAACGTCCCAAAAGCCTCCGCTTTCTACCCCAGAGCCCCCTGCTTCATGCCCACCTCAGATACCTGGCTAGGAAAGGCACTCAGAATTGTCTGTAGCCTACAATGCTCTCTAAAGCTGCCCTAGTTTATGGATCAGAGAAGTGATGCACAAAAAGCATTACATATGTGGTGTAAGCCTTTAACATTGCACAGTAGAAGAATTATGAATAAAACCCATTTCTTTGGAGATTTACAGTTTTGTCACTGTCAACAAAACCCCTTTTACACAGACTTCAAAAACCTTAAGTATTTTTTTTTCCTACTGCAATACTACGCCAAATATTTATTTTATCAGTCCAAAACTCAATTTACTGCTGAAAACCTCTGAAAATACTTCAGAGGAACTTCTAAGATCCTACGCAGAAGAGAAGGAAAGATTACAGAGATGAATACTGTGCAAATAAATCTCTGTCTATATCACCAACCATACAAGCTGCTGCTTTGCCCTTAAGGCAAGAACCTCCGTATAGGAACCTGTATGTAGAAGGGGTCTAAACAATCTAAATGAAATTCCTGGAAACATGCATGATGTGTATCAACTTTTTACAGTGCTGTAGTCAGTGAAGGTGAGGATAGCAGAATGATAACTGAGCGAGCTAGATAGTAAGATGGGAGAAGAAAGGAGGAGGGAGAAAGGTGAGAAGTAGAAGGCCTGACTGAAGTAAAAATAAAGGAGTTCCTCGTGAAGGAAGTTAAATATTTAAAAATATAAACATAAAAGGAGTGGGAACAGCTAAAATACAAGGTGAGATTAAAAAAAAAATAATTAAAATTAAAGCCCTACAACAAACAAGCAAAACCAACAAAAAACTCACCTTAAGACCAAAAAGTGACAAAGGAAGTTTAGACCTTTCATAAGCTCAAGTCAGTAATTCTTTGTCAGCCAAACTCTCCTTGATTTCAGTGGGAGTTTTGCCTTAATGAGGACAGCAGGATAGGCACCAAATGCAGCTTTATTTCTTATACTTGAGTAACAGCAGGATATAGCAAGATACTCCGTTGTTGAAAAAGGCGAAGCATTTTTGAAGAAATGTGGATATTAGGGGCCAGGCAGTATAAATGTAATTGCTACAACCAGCTGAGTTACATCAGTGCGCATCAGCTGACAATAAAGTCCTTTGTGCTGGAAAGAAAGAAAGAAGATGAAAAAACTGACTTGTGCCACCTTGCAAGCAATCAAATTAAAGGTCCAGAATTATTCCAGCAAAGTTTCCACTGACTTCAGTGACAGCCAAGAAAACAAGCAAGATTCTTCGGTCCTTCTTGTAAAAACATACAAATAGAAAAGTGAGTATGAGTGACCTATTTATTTTTTCTCAGTTTTGCTCTTGCTGAAATTGCTGGAAATGGATCCATCTGGTTCACAGGACTATTGCTTGATTTCACACATTGTTTGTGTGAAAGTGCCTTTCTCAAATATTGTCTTAATATATTGAAAAGGAGGCATAAGATAAGTAGATCAGACAATAAAATATTCTTCTCAGATTGGTAACCAAAGACAAAGCAAATGTTAAAGATTTGATGTTCATATAATGAACAGGATGAAGATTCTGCCTAAGAATAGTGGCCTTAATGGTCCACCTAGAAATCACAAAGCTGTTTTCCCATTTATAGATCATAAATTAAAGGAACTCTTACAGGAAGTGTAACTGGAATGTGGGTGTGTTTAATGCAAAGCCTCCAATTTAAAACCTTTTACTATTTTAGATGTCAAAACCAGGAACAGACAAAATACCACAAGTAAAATGTGTAGAATTACCAATAAAAACACTGAGGCAGGTATTTCGTATGAGAACTAGGAATAGCAGAAAAATACCCCATCTCCAGCTCATCAAGTTGCACGCAGTAATAATATTTATTATTGATAAGATTTTGCAAGCATACCATTCTTAGCCATACCATGGGAAATACCACACCAGTTCTCCCTGATGTATGAATGAGAAGCATCCCACCCAGACCAGTAAGTCTAGGACACGCTCAAAGCTGGATTCATTCAGCTGCTGACTCAATCAGATAACCAGTAATTCTCAGGTTTTGCATGGCTACTTCCATCTGTTGATTTAGGGAATAGAGGTGGGAGCTGCCTTATTAAAATGGCTTTCCAGCTTAAAAAAATTTGACACACCTAACAGAGGGAACTGAGAGAAAAACAGTCTGGTCTGCTCATCAATGACAAAATGGTAATAAATAATCAAACTCAATTATTATTGTTTGCAAGGCTAAAATTATGCTTGAAGAAATTGATTACCATCTGTAAGCCTGTTAAAGTTGGTCACGATTTTCTTGTGCTTGTTTTCTTCCCAATGATTGAACAGTATTGTCTATTTTTAAAGGGGAAAAAAAAAAGCTGCTTGAATAATAAATTGTTTATCCCAAGATGGAACAAACCATAGTGATGAACTTTAAGAATAGTTACCAAATTAGAACTGAGAATGAAAAACAAGTATTTTCCTGTTCAAGGTTTTCGTTTTAATGTGGTTTTATTTTTAAATGGATTGATTGCTGATTACAGAAAATCCACGGCTACCCAGACAGAGACTGCTCAATTGACTGAAAAGTTTGATGACTTCTCTAAAAAGTGAGGTCTGTGCATGAAATTAAATCAGTACCACTGCTCCAGGATAAGTTGGGGGCAGGGGAGGTTAATATCTCTTATTAAATAATGCTAAATGGATCAAACAAGATGTGCAGGATTCAGGAGGGCCCTTGGAGCTCCGGTTGTTTCCCCAGGCTGCTTATGCAACCTCGCTTGCGCAGGCAGTGTAAGGGCCTGCCATTTTATTACATAAGGTAGCCCAAAAATATACAGCTAGGCAGTTGTGAGCTCCATTTAGTGCTGCACTGGAGTTTCTCTATCAGTTAGCATCTAGAAATTTTAAGAGACTGTGAGAAGGACATAGATGTTGCTGAGTTTGGGATTGTTGCTGTGGTTTTAATAGCAGTAGATCTCATCTAAAAGCTGGCAAACATCAGCAGGATGAGCTGCGTTGGAATACATTGTGCTTTGCCCATTGCTTAAGTTTAAATACATTGTGCTTTGCCCATTGCTTAAGTGAGCAGCAATACAGGGTCTCTGGTTTAGCACAGTCATGGTAAGTGCAACCGAGGGCTTTAAAATCTGCCTTTCAGGTGTTTAACCAAATTGTCTTGTTTAGTAAACAGCAGTCAACACAACATTATTGTTTGAACCAGTGCTTAAGTGTAGTGGATAGCTGAAGAAAACTGATTTCCAACACATCCTCACGTTCTCAGTTCAGAATATCAAAGCCTGGTCTCATATTGACAGATAAAACTGTAACTACAGCAACAGCAGGTCAGGGAAGATGACCACCTTGCCTCGAATCCTCTCACTGGCAGCAGGCAGCAGCAAAGGCTCGGGAAGCCCGTGTGAGCTGGGCAGGCGTGTAGCAACAGTACAGCCTCCCAGCGGAGACTTCTTCAGCCAGGCATTGTATCTTGGTATCCAATGCCTCTTGGTGGGATTGCTTCTGTGAATGTAATTGCTTTCTGAACCCACTTGAACCCCAGGAGATAAGGCTGTCTATCCTCGCCATGCCTGCACAGCTCAATAATAGGACACCAGGGAGTGAGCTGAGTACCCTGGCCTGCTTTTTGCAGCACTGCTGAAGTTCTAGCTCACACCTCGGCTCTGCTTTGGAGCTCTTCAACTAGCTTCTTCCAACTAGCTCTTTCCACAGCACATGTGGTATAACGGGTCCAGCCCTGAGCCCTGAAGCTGCAAGCCACTAGGAGCCCCTTGGCCTTGGGAGCCTCGCAGGGGCAGATGCTGCCCCACTTCATTTCGCAGAGCAGACACGGCTAGGGGACCACTTGGCTTTGCACTCCCTCTCAGCCATGGCCAGACCAGGGTGCCAAGGGGTGACTGCAGGAACAAGACAAACCAATGGTGATATTTCCTCAGAATACTTACCAAGCTTCCAAGAATTTTCAGCTCAGAACTTCCTAAGCCAGAGGCAGCGGTTTTGTATTTAATAGCCCTTGATGTGTTTCTCTTCCATGAACTCATCCAGCCACCTCATTAGCTGATGTAACCTCTCAGCATCCACATCCTGTGGTGAAGAGCTCACTAGCCTGACCACACCACATGAAGAGCCATCTCCTTTTGTTTCCATCCCCACAACTGCCTGCTTCACCCGATGCCCTGCGCTGCTGCCGGTACGAAGTTGTGCCCAGTATGCCTTATCCATGCTTTGCATAATGTTACAGATTTCTGTGTCATTCCTTTCTCAGCATTGTCACTCCTCATGCAGGAGCTGCTCTGCTCCTCTGATCACCCTATGGATCTCCTCCCTCACCATTATACACCTTTGAGGTGGGGGGATCAACAACACATGGTACTGAAGACGTGGGCACACCATAGCTTACACAGTGAAATAATGGGATTCTTTTTTATTATCTTCCATCCTTTTTAGAATAAATCCTAATGTCCTATTTACATCTGAGCAGTGCATTGATTTTTGTATTTGTTGTCCATGGAAGATTGTAGCTAAGCTTCTTCATCTTCAGTGACCTGTAGCAATGATTTATGTGACTTTACATATATTTATATATACCTATACTTTCTTCTATTAACTTTCAACCTGACATGCGTATTATGTTCATCTGACATGAAGATACTAAAAGAGGAGGAGGGATTGAAATGTCCCAGTAGATGATGCTCAGTCATGTTAGGACTTCTTGTATGTTTTGAAATGACAAAGCAGTTTCATACCTGGACTTCTAAATTACCATTCTGCTCTCTCTCACACACACACACACACACACAGATACACATGCTTTAGTTTTTTTTTCCCACAACATCGTTTCACTTGGCTAGAAGTCTGCTACATTTTGCACAGATCCCTAAGAACAGTGGTAAAACAGCTGAAAAACACCTCCATCACAGAAACACCTTCTGGTCTGACCAAAAGGCCAGACATTTTACACAGACTCGTGTCCAAGCAGGAGTAGGTGAGACAACCTCCCTGTTTCCACCATTTACATGATCATTTTTGGAGTATCTTGGGGCTCTGGGCATGCTACTTGCTGCAAAGGCACGTGAGAAAGAGATGGAATTGCCTCAGAGAGCTCGCAGGCAAAGAGGACAAGGAACAGCAGGCAGGTACTGACAAAGTACCGAGCAAAATGTATGGCAATGCTATTTCCTAGTGACAAAGGTCCAAGCTCACCAGTGACCTAACTTTTGTGAGAGTTTTACTCTTCTGAAGCCACAGGTGAATTTTCAGACTGAGGCAGGATTAAAACTAGCTTTGGGGGAGCATAAGATTATCCTCCCAAACGTGGCAGGCAACATGTGAGAAACACTGATCTCTGCCATTGTCCTTGGGTGAAGGAACAGAAATGCCTTTACCAAAGTGAAGTCAAACACAACGTTCTGTTTGGACTGAGTCATGCTTCATGGTTTGCCTTCAGGGGGAAGAGGCACAGGAAGAGAAGCATAAAAAAACAGCACTTATCCCTCTATCCTCAAATGTACATTGAAGGCCAAGAAAGCGATGCCCGAAATCCCTCAATCTGATCTGCCAACATTCCTGAGCCATGGCAAGATAAATGCAAGGAGAGGAGAGTGAAGCATCTCTGCAGTTTCTCAGCTGCTTACTCAGAGCATGAGCCTACAGGACCACATCTCTTCTTAACCCCTTGCCTTTCCTGCCCTCCAACTCTTGTATTTCTGAATTCAGCTGGCAATACACTGGTGTATCTATCCTGTGTCCTACAGCAGATCACAATAAACAGTAATGACCTTAGTGCCTTCCCAAAAGCACCGCTACATAAACAAATCCACCACCACCTATGGATTCCGCTTAAATACTATTATATGGTGTTTCTTCTCCAAACTTCAGTACTCAGTCTCATAAAGAAGAAGTCATCTATCAGATGCTGATTTCTGACTGACTTAGATTAGCTAAAATAAAAATTTTTGCATGGCTTCAGAACAGTTTTACAAGAACAAGTTTTAATACAATCAAGGATCAACAAAAAGCTAAGCCAAATCTAGGACAGTTATTTTTTTATACAAATAATGATCCTTCTACAAAATCTGAAACTCAAGTACATCTGCCCCAAGAGCCTGAAAGCAAAACTATAAACACAGATGGAAGTTACTTAAATTCAGCTTAGAAAGAAAGAAAAGCAACTAAATACACATAAAATACATATTTAAGTCTAATTTTCAACGGTATGATATTTGCCAATCATCAATTGTATAGTGGTGTAGGTAATGTGATTGCTCAAAACTTATGACAGAACACAAGCAATGATTATTTAAATCATTATATTTGCTGTGCAAAATGTCCTGTCCTTATATATATATACACTAGAGCTACAAATCGAAACCATCAGTTGTTGATGTGAAGTTTCCCACCTTAAATCAATGTATTATGATACAACTCCACTTACATGATTACGTACCATTTGTTTTCCACAGGGCTTCACTATTTTGATATATTGTTAATATACTGAGCTATAAATGCTTTCTCCAGTTTAAAAAGTGGAAAACTCACCACAGCCTACTGCAGCAGTCAGCAACTGGCTTGAGTCTTTTAGGTTGGCAGCATAAAAATCTAGTGTGAGACTTGACTGGGGCATACAAAGCTGCTATACAAAGTCCATGGCAAACCCAGATGTGAGAAGAAGGTGAACAGACGCCGCAGTGGAGGCCTAAGACCAGCCCTGGTGCTAGGTCCTGCTCGTTGGTGCACTGCCTGATGGTGGGTGGGGTACAGGATAAAGACAGGAACAAACATATGGGCTCAGTGCAACTCCAGAGCCTGGGCTCCACAGTGGAGATAGCTCCTCTCCAGCTCCAAGGTTCATGACCAGAGCAATAATAGTTGCTCCTCATGGCAAGAACACAGCAAAATTTTCTGTGAGGGCACCAGGGGAGAGACAAGGAAGTGGAGGTAAGGGAGGAAGAATACAGTAGGCAGTGTGAGAATGGAGATGAGAAGGATGAAATAGCAGTAGTACCATGACCCAACCATTGAAAGACTGGAAACCACTGCTTTTGCAGGCTCACATCTCCTGTTCCTGTTCACTAAAAGTCTCTCATCACCTTTTTCTGCTGAATATTCCTTCTCTCGGTCTGGGTATTCCACATCTATCTACAGTTCCCTGCACCTTGTTCCCAAGCTTTGTCGTCTATGACCCATCAAGTCTTTTAATTCAACATCCTTCTCTTCACTTTCCCCATCCCTCCATCACCAGTACTACTTATTCTCTAGTCTCACTATTTTTTGGCACCATGCATGTGAATTAAGCAGTTTCCTCCTCCTCCTCCACACTCTCTGCATCAGCAGGCACACCGTGACACCAAGGGCACAGACGAGACAGTCTTCAATGCTCCCTCCTTATTGTGCTCACCAACATCTGGGAAGAGTGACTGTGGGGGAAAGTCAACTCAGACATTCAGCCACCAACTGGAGTGCTCTCATTCTTCCCAGGAAGATGAGCCATTGCTCAGCTCCTAACGACACTGGGGTGTTGAGCGTCCTCTCTGCTGGAAGTGTCTTTAATGAGTGACTACAATAGTCAAGTCCTCAACACCCCTCCACCATGAGCGTGCAACCTCAGCGTTGTGATGTAATGATAACTGAGACAAATTCTGGAAGCTTTTCATAGGCTCAACATAAGCCACACCCCCATCACGAGATTGATCCCAAGCCAAGTATCTTTCTCCCGCTCCAAAACACAAAGCCACAAGAATTCAACAGTCTCAATGAAAGTGTTTCTCAACACAGCCAAAAAATGCAGATTAACAGAAAAAGAAAGAGCAAGGCCTCCTAATGCAGGACGAGGTATACTTAAGCCATCTTTGTCAGATACGTGGCCAAAGAAGACTTCCCCTCTAACCACGTTCTCAGAAATAGCTGAACCTTTTAATCTGGAACTTCCCAAAGAGAGTCTGTCTCCAGCAAACACTCAACCTGGAAAATGTCAGCCTAGATTTAAGCTTAGCAAATGCATAAGCACCTGAGAGTGTTGTACTGGAAAGCCCAAGCTAATTTTAACTGTAGACAACATTGCTGCCTATGATAAAATAACAACTCTGCCAAGTGCTCTCGAATGCTCTAGGCTAGAAAATGGGGCAATAATCACAATCCTGCAAAGCACAGCCTGTGGGTTCAATCCTGCACACGTGCAGGGCGGCACCTTTATTCAGGAGAGAAAGTGATTTTAGGCAAGCCTACTGTCTCCAGGCTTCAGAGCAGGGCACAGCAGTGCCTTCAGCTCAGGGAATCACCCTGGTGTCAGATACCTGGTTCTGGAAAACCTTCATTTTCATCTGTTCAGTGGGACAGTGTGCAGCCTGGCAATTACATTGTCCAAATACTCCTATTTCCAGGCTATCCCAGCAAACCAACTCCAAGTCCATACCCATCCCCAGAAATGTAGACAGGATTGGGCCCTCTACCAACTGACAGCTCTCAGAACCAGATGTGGCTCAGCAGATGAGCTTGCTAGGTCTGGAAACTGTGAACACTAACTACTTGGTATCATCAAAGAGGATGGGATACAAATTCACATTCCACACCGGGATAAGAGAGAGAATTTTCCACTTCAAGAGGCAGCAGCCACTTGTTGAGCGGAATGCTCAGGTCGGCCACGCGTGGCCGAGGGAACCCTCCAGCCCTTCTGGAGATTTAGCACCGTGAAAAGATCCAAGTTCCTCTGCTGGCTGTAATGCTCATAACCGCTAATTATTTCTGAGTCACTTGAGTGAAAGTAAACTGCCATCCTGTAGACAGTTAAGGAGCACAGATGAAAGTTTCTGGATGAGCGTGCTCGTTAGCTGACAAACGGGGCCGTGGCCACAGAGGAAAGCCCCGCGTGCCTCCTCGCCACAGAAGCCCTCCGCCGCCGCTCAGCCCTGCATCCCACCTTCCCCCGGTCCGCACAGGGAAGCGGAACAGGCGGCAGCCCGGCGCAGGGCTGCGGCAGCGGCGGGGCTCTCCCGGTACACGACACAACCCCTGGCTCCCACCAGGAGCCTTCGCCCGTTCAAAAATCCCACTGGTCTTACTGGAAGTTTTCCTCGTCCGAACATTTCCCGGTGGCGTTGCAGACCCTCTTCCAGCCTAGCCTAGATGAGCCCCCAACGCCAGGAAGCTGCCCGGCACACCAAAAGGAGAGGAGGACGGGGATAGCTCGGGGGAAACTTCTCTTTCCAAAGGGAGCGGCCAGCCCGGCCGGGACAGACACGCCGCGCTCCCCACGCAGAAACTTTCCCGCGGCAGAGGCGGCACGTC
>NW_008591673.1:13473-27684 GCF_000691845.1 Merops nubicus | reverse complement strand
CGGCAGGCGATGCGCCTAAGGGGGTGGAGAAGGGGCGGGAAGAAGCTTGAGGAAAAGGACAATACGAAAACAAACAACTCTGAGCGGTCGTGGGGGCGGGACACAGCCGAACCTCCCCGCCGGCTCCGCTCATCTCCCTGCCGGCCCAGGGCCGGGCAGGCGTTCGGTGCCTGTTGGAGGTGGTGCTAAACACAGAGCCGTCGGTTCCGCGGGTATTTACCGACCCCCTCCTCTTCAGGAACGCAATCCAAACCCAGCGGCACTTCGGCCAGGAGCTCCCCGTTGCACCACTGTGCTGGGTTTCCACTGTTAACTGGAGCACTGTCATGCCTGCCTCGTATTTACGAGAGGGTTTTACTCCCTGTTTTACCAACTACAATAGAGGGAGAAATGTCTAGAAAGAGATTTAAAGGGCCTGTGCACACTGCAAAATGCAGGTGCCTACCAGAACCAAGTTCTCCAGAGATAGTTGGGATTAAGCTCTCCATTTTATACCTACAATGATGGGAGCAGGTAAGGTAAACGTGAAGCGCACCAAACCCCTGAAGAGTCCAACCAGAAGGCATCAATTCAAGCAAGTAGGAGATTGGCTTGAAACAGTTAAAAGTGCTCTACACAACAGGTAACACATTCCTGGGACTTGTTGCCACAGGAGAAGGTAAGGGCAAATTGTATCAACTGGTCTGAAACAGGATTAGATAAATTAGTGATGACACACCCACAGAGCATCAATAGTCAATGCTGGGGGAGTAAGAATCTAGAAGGGACTGTGGAAGCAGCTGCTCACTGGTGGTGTCCCCACACAGCCCTGACCGCACTGCTGGGGACAGAACAAAGGGCCAAGTGAGCTACAGGTTTCATCCAAGGCCTTTCTTCCTCTCTTAACCCCAGTTACAGCATAACTAGGGCACCCCCGGAGACACAGGGTCCTCTTTGAATAATTTGTCAATGTGCCTCCTCATCCCTTCCGCTCCCTGAGGACTGTCATATGGCTTGTGCACCACATAAAGACATGGTACATGAAGCTGGTAGAGTTGGGAAAGTCGCTACCCCTCCTCTAGTGGATGCCTGTGAAATTCTCTTAACCCCAGTTACAGCATAACTAGGGCACCCCCGGAGACACAGGGTCCTCTTTGAATAATTTGTCAATGTGCCTCCTCATCCCTTCCGCTCCCTGAGGACTGTCATATGGCTTGTGCACCACATAAAGACATGGTACATGAAGCTGGTAGAGTTGGGAAAGTCGCTACCCCTCCTCTAGTGGATGCCTGTGAAATCAGAGTCTGTCTGCCCTCCCGTGGAAGGTGTGACGCTGATTTGCAGGTAATGCCCTTTGTGATTACAGACACAGAAGTTAAGCATCATCCTTACAGAGGAGACCATATTTTAAGGCCAAATATTGGAGATTTCTAGTACCTCAGTTGCAATCCTATGAAACACAATGTCCAAAGACACCATTTTCTTCACCTTTCCCAAGAAACAAAGCTTCTGCACACATCAAGATCAACATGTTTATCTTATTTGGAAATAGCTGTATGGTCTCTAAATATAAACTTCAGGCAATACAGTAAATTTGTTAGATGCAAAACATAGCTTTTACTGGCAACAGCAGGTTTGTATTAGAATTATGCCTATAATGGAAATTTTACTCGATGGGAAGCCATTCTAGAAGACAAGTCCGTGGATAAACCACTCATATAGGCAAATGAAACCTAAGTTTCCACCCAGAAAACCTGCAAAGATTTGGTCTTCAACAACCTTGTATTTTATTAATGAATCTAGATCTGTAGCAAGATGTTAAATGAATGGTTTGTATGCTTGTTTTCTCCCTCCCAATCTGCTGTTAAAACAAATATGACAAAAGCTCACTTGGGAACACTTACTTGAAACTTGGCCTTTGTTCTGTGGTACTGCTGGTAAATTCACATCGTAATATAGATCTGCTTGAACACCAGCAAAGTAAAGCAAGAGTGCAAGTTAATAGAAGTTAATAGCAAGAAAACAGGACATAACTACAGGTCACATGCTGCCTGACAGAATTACAGAGATACCTTGCATTCAGAAATGGAGCCCTATCATCTCACCACTAGTCAGAGTGATTTGTCATGAATGATCTATTTGTGTTGAAGCCCTAGATGTACAGGATGGCACCCAGATTTCCCCCTCCTTCCAGAATGTCCTCGTCCACGGACTTCTTGCAGTACCCACCACCAGTTCAGACTGTAGCATCCTGTCCCCAACAAGAGCTTCAGTCTGTTCATCAGTCAGGGAGGAAGGAGAGAAAGAAAGATGACACAAATGGGATTCCCCCTTTCTTCTTTGAGTCAGTAGAGAGCCAAAATGTCGATGTGTTTGGCCTCACACCAAGCAAAGCTGATGTCAACAGTTTCAGTGAGGAATCCTCATGAGCCCTTCATCTCCATGCTCTCATATTCACTTTCTCACAGAGCTACCCTTGTCTCATTAGCAAGCCCCAATTCGCTTTAAGACCTTTGCTTGGTCTGTCACTTATATGGCTTAGATCTGGCTTATTCGTATTTGTTTTTCAGTTTCCTTCCTTTATCATTTCTGAATGTGTCTGGAAAGTACCTGCCTTGTAATGGATGCAACCACAAATAACACCTTAGCATTAAGTTAAGTTTGAAAGCACTTTACAAAGCTGAAATTCAAAACATAACAAAGTTAGTCATCGTCAAAGCTGGGAAAAGAAACCAAAAGCTCTTACTTCAGAAGGTGACCAATCAACCCACTGGTGAACAAGCTTGCTCATCTTCTCAGACTTTACAATGGCAAGTCTCATGCCTCTATCATCTGCTTCTCAGTGCTTCTTGTGCTGCTTTTTCAAATCTGATTCACAGACACAGGTGCTGAAGCAGATCACAAAACTAGAGGAGTAGTTCTCAGACTGATCAAGGATATCTTTTGACCCAATCTATTTCACATTTTGAATCCTTAGAACCTACATTTTGTTTTGATAAATTATTGGTTTGATTGTCATTATAATCTATGAGATTATATTACAATGAAACATTGAACATTGCCATTTGTAGAAGGACAGGTAGGTGAGAAGTATTATCAGTCTGGAAACATACACTTGTGCTATGAGTCGCACCAAAACTGTTGTACAGACATGATAAAACATTAAGTATATGCCTGTAAAAACAACATTTTTAGAAATATTTCCACCTTAATTTCATTTTTAAATAGCTTTACCAGAATAAGATTTTTCTTTTACAGCCACACTTCTCATACAGGTGAGCTTTACAAATTTAAACAAATGCTGTTAACAGAACCTTGTATATCAAGTCATTAAATAGCTGGATTTTTGTTAGGAGTACAGTTGGAAGTCACTTATAAAATATCTATGAACTACTTGAAAGTCTGAGGCAAATAGGAGGAAAGACTAAGTCCTAGGCTATAGAAAGGTGACGCTGACACAACACAAAGGGTTCTGTTGTAACTTGTGTAGTTTATTTTTATGTCCAGTCTGTGCACACGATGACTTAGCATTTGGTAAACTTACCTGGAGACAAAGGGCTTGGTAAGGAAAGGCTTATGAAGGAGGCAGACTATCCCTTTTATTATGCATTATTAAAATTTCAGCACATTCTGCTGAGCACATAGATAAGCAGTTTGTACAGCTGCATAATTGTTTGAAATCTCCAGCAAGGCAGAAGCACTGCTTTTTGTTCAGGAACAGGTGATGAAGCACAATATCTGGAAGGTTTGCAATCCCATTCACTAGAAAAAAATTAACCATGATTGGAAGAAAACTCTCACTGCTCATTTCCAACAATGCACTTGTAACAGATCTGAGGATGTTCAATTCAAATGTGAGGTGATAAACAGGAATTTATTTTTAACTATATGCTGTAATATGAGTGACCATCTTGCTGTCATGTTTGAACTACATTCTCTGGCTAATGTAATTCTAATGTCTCTGGCTAATTTTTCTCAGCTCTTGTATTCTTTTCAAGATGAAAACTGATAGTTAATAAAATTCACATTTGGCCCATTTTATTTTTGCTGGATCAGGAAGTCTCTTTTTACTATGCAGGGGGAAAAAAAACTTTAAAAAAGCCACAACCATCACAAACTTGCCTTGAAAACATATACGCATTTTGTAAAGACTTTGTAAAGACACTGTAACTTCCTGTCACCCTATGGAAGAAGTTTTAGAATGAGAAGGATGCGAATGCCCTTCAATATCCAATATAGTATCTTAGTCATTTATCGACCTACTTCTGTGACTTTCTGATCTTTGAGTTGTTTTCATACACATACCAACATAAATGTTATGTTAGAGAAGCATTAATTTACAGGCAACATGGTTACATATACAGTGCTACTTGGGCAGATTTATCAGTTCCTACCATCTTTATTGTTAAGTCAGCTCCTTTCCTTTTCCCTTTGTACTTCCCCTATCACTCTTCACATACAAATAGTTACAATAGTGTGCATGAGGTGATTACACTGTAGTCTACTTTCCCATACAGCTTCTGAAAGTATTTTTTCTTACTCAGGCTCAAGATCTACAGTAAAAATGAAATATTTTTGCATAAGAAAGCTAAGCAGATCCTCAAGATGGAAAATAAAAATGAAAGAATCTCAACTGCAAAGCATGCTTTAGCTTCAGCAGTCATCCAGTGCTAAAGAAAGTCACTTTCAAGTGTTTCAAAGACCAAAAGAAGAAGGTCATACTGCATAGGGTTCACAAATCAGTTAAGAACGTGGTGTTTAAGATATTGAGGTATACTTTCGGAAAAATGGGGAGAAAAGTCCAGAATCTAGGCAAAAATTCTAATAAGATTTTGGGAACTACATTTATTTCACATTCTGGGTACGCCTAGAAAACTACTGTAAACTGTAGTGTTTCTTTAGTGAAAAAAGTCATGATGTATTGCACCATAAGCACATTCCGAGCTCTTGAAGGAAGTGGAGCCATGGCAGTGCCCTTCCTGTTGCACACTGCAACTTTAGTGATTTAGTTCTTTTGTACAAATGATCAATGTATTGTTTTAAGGGAACAGAGAGTTTTGCAGCTTGTAAGAAATTAAATAAAAGGAGGATGCTGGGGAATCTTTCGTGACAGTTTCTGCTACAGTGGAGCCTGTGGTTTCACAGGACTGCACCTAATTCAGACAGTTCCTCCCAAGCCTGCACACAGGTTTTCCATCCTGTGAAGCAAACAGCAGTAGGGTGAAGTGAAAAGGCCTGTGGAAATTCAAAGTAAACTAAAGAACAGACATGAGTAACATTTATTTGAGATGGAGGGACTCAAGCTACCTTAATTCTCTATTTCTTGCACCAAGCTGTGGTGCAGCTTACCATCACTTGTGGTCGAATTGCTGCTGCTCCATCATACCCAGGTACAACACAGAATCATAGAATCCAACATGAATCATAGAATACAACGTTAGCTTTAGCTGTGAAACAAGAGAAGTACATTATCCTGCAAAGAGAAGCTTCCATCTAAAGTGCAACAAATACTTTCACATTTCATATTATCTTTAACATTAATGATCCTTCTATCATGAAATTTTGTAGTGAAAAAGATCAATTGTTTTATGCAATCCAGAACAAAGCAATTAGTTCAGAATAAAATTTTGATTTATGTACCCCTCTTCTTAGTGTTTCTGAAGGAAAAGGAACCTAAAGCCTAGCAGCGAGAGATAAATAAATTGTCTAGCAGGATTATTTCCAGACAGTTAAATGTCTTTTCCAGAAGATTACTACTTTATTTAACAGCAACAATTTAACCAAAAGTTGGATCAAAATAATTAAAATTCCAACCTCTAGAATAGTGCCTTCAAACATAAGCCACCAAATTCTGCCAAGAGAAAGAAAATACAACCTCCTTCTGGCATGCCCGAGCATCTCAGTCAGGTTAAGAAGTTTCAAATGTGGAAGTACTACAGAAGTACTGTCCTACCAGTATGCCTCTCCACTCCACTTGAGAGTCCAGTCAAGCTGGAAAACAATGCCCCAACATATCATGGTAATGGACTAATTTTTCTGTTTCAAGGGTTCTGGCAAGAGTCAAGTCAGTGGTAAAAAATTCAATAGTCATCTACCCTTAACAACCGAGTGAGTGCAGCAGTGCAATCTGCTGCCAAGCCAAGGGCAAAAGGGAGTCTTTCCTTGTTGTTACTATTTCAGAGGCCTGCCTAGGACAGCATTGCCTAATTATCTTGCTCAACCCTTTTTCTCTCTACCAGTGAAATATGAGTACCTCTTGTGCCATTTCTGGAGTAGTATGACCACTTCTCATTTTAGGAAACACTGGAGAAAAAAATTATTTTCCTCCTGCTTTCATACAATTTGTTTCCACAGGATTCTCAATACAGACTTGGATGGACCAGGGTCACTTCTACAAAACAGTTACTTAAGACAACTACTTAAGTCTGTTTATCAGATCAGTGAAAGGTTCTGTTGTGTATCTGCCAGGCACAATGGAGTTACCTCTGCCTATCCACAGAGATCATTCTTGATCGTGGAATTTGTCAGTAGAAGCATGAAGACAGAAGCATATAACCTAGTTATGTGACATCTACTTTAAGTATTACCGTGTTTATTGTGGTTCAAATGTCCAGCAGTCTTTCTGCATGGCAAAACCAACAAAATCATCACCAACATCTATTTCAAGGTCACATCCTTTCTTATTTACCAAATCAGGACATAAAATACAAAACTGAGATCAGTTCAAGCAAGTCAGACCAGAAGCTGCGCTAGCACACTGTCTTCAACATTGTCAAGTAAGGCTAAGAAAGAGGAAAGGTAGGGCACAAATTATAAATCTACAATGCTTTCTCCAAATGCTCTGCCAAACTGTGACTATTTTCATCTCAGGGAAATCTTCTGAGTCAGATGTAGGCTCCCTACATTTATCAGTCCTCAGCACAAGCAGACCTTCAATAGCCTTTGGAAAGCAGCTTCACCAGTCTCCCATGCGTTGCATCAAGTACACATCCTGATTCTGCCAGGGTTATGCAATGCTTTGCACTAGGAGACACACTGAACAGCTAGTCTTTATCTAATCTCACTAATGGTTTTGTAACCTCTGTCACATCCCAAGGTGTCTCTTTACTGAAATGAAGACTTCTGGCCTCATAACCTCTTTCTCACACTGATCAGCCCTGTGATCTGCAGGGAATTATTGCAAGGGTTGTACCTCCTCTTGCAGACATTCTGATCAGTTGCTCTATACGAGTCACAGAATAGTATCAAAGACTGGTGAAGCTTGGAAGGGACCTCTGGAGATCACCTCGTCCAACCCCCCTGCTCCAGCAGCTCACCCAAAACAGGGTGCCCAGGATCACATCCAGGCAGGTTTGGAACCTCTCCAGAGAAGACTCCAGGGCCTCTCTGGGCAGCCTGCTCCAGGGCTCCATCACCCTCACTGGTACTATCTAAAAAATTATTACCTAAAAATTTAGTCTTTGTATTTTGTTTGTAAAACTGTTTTGCACCTAGAATGGTCATCTTATATAACTGAGATTACTTCATTGTAACCAAAGGTTATCTGGTTTATAAGTTATCTTTACCATAGATCAATTGGAATGAATTCTCTTTTTTAAGGTAACAGCTGCCAACAAGGCATCTCTAAAGAAATGCAACTAAATGTAATTTTAAATAGAGAAGATTTTTGTTCAGTGTCAGGATGGAAAGAATATTTCAAATGTTGCAGTGTTTGCCAGGTAAACGTTGCCAGCTTATTGTGGTTAACTGAAAGTACATATCAAGTTAGATTTACCATTTTTTATGTAAAAATGTAAAACTAAATTCAGCAGTTTGTAAACAAACAAAAAAGTACTTGCTCCCAATGTGAGATAAAGCTGAAAGAAAAATAAGATCACAACTACTCCCTGGTTCTCCTTATTCAAACACACCATAAACTAAAAAATCCTGTTTTATAATGGTTTGACAAGCCTCGAAAGGGAAAACAAAACAAAACAAAATTATTATAAGGGTCAGATAACAGGACATGTGCAATGACATGATTCTTAAGAGAAAAAGCTAGAAAACAAAAAATTATCAGTAGTAGATATTTCAAAACATTTGAACAATTGTTAATATTCTGTAGCTTTCATTAAAGTACTTCCAATGTTAAGTGTTACAAGGACACACAAAAAGGTGTGTGAAAATGTTACCATCTGATTATATAAACAATTAAGTAGAGCATGATGATGATTATTGTGATGATTATAAACAGCACTGTGATGATCATAAACATGGAGTTTGGGAACCTACCTGAGTTTATGTTGCTCCCACAAATGTTTACCCAAGGTGAAAAAAAAACCAAACACAGCCCAACAAGCTGTTTATTCTTAACCATTGTCAGTAACACAGACTATGACCAGTTACTAAGTTTCAGAAGTAGGAAATTTTCTCACTTTCTGCTCATTATAATATATGTACAATATATGTACACGTTGCATCCATGTGAGTTACCTGACAGCTTATTCCGTCAGGCAGAGCTACATTTGAAAGTCATTACGGTTTTGATTGTTAATTTGACTTGTGTAAATCCTGAATGAATTGTCTGTGCTGTGAAAGGTGGAGGGGGGAGCCAACATATAGGGTAGAAGTCCTCAGCTTGCTAAAACTATGCTCCCAAGCTCTCATTTCATGAGGTATGTAAAACCAAGAGTTTTTGAAGGGTCCCTTTAGTACAACAGCAGAGACTCATGCCAAGATGCACAGCTGTACATAAAAAACATAAGAAGAACTAAACTCCTGACTCACTGCCTCTGCCCTCACATGAATATGATTAGATTTGTTAATGTTTGGTAAGGAGGTTTTTTTATAAATAACTCCTATGACTGCTGACTACTGTCGCCCTTTGAACACTTCCTTTCACAGCCTCCTCCTGAAGTAACCTGAATGTTTTTTTTCACTTTCTTATCTTCACCCCTTTTACATTTTTGATTTTTCAGCTATTAACCTTTCCACTGTGGTTTTTGTTTGTTTGTTTGTTTGTTTTCCTGTGGCATTTTTGGTTTGTGGTGGTTTTATTTTTTTGTTTTGTTTTGTGGTTTATTTCATTGATTTATTTATTATTCTTATTTTTTTCCTTCTGTGGTTCTAGGAGAAAAGGATAGCAAATGTAGAAACAGCTTAAGAAATTGGTCCTGATTTTTCTTCTCTGATTTAGTGAGGAAAAAGGACACTTGGTGGTGAGAGGTAAATAGTGAAAAAGGACACAGACCCAGAAGGGCTAGAGGGAGGATGCTCATCAGATGACATACAACACAGAAGAGTTCTACTTAGACTTAGGCATTATCTGAGCTGTTTAACTTTCCTGAAGCATAGGGAAGCACTCCCCAGCACTAACTTTGTATTGCCTATTTCTGAATCAGAATCCCATTGTGTCCTAGATTATTTCAATTTGCCCATTATTAAAAATCCACAGTTTCTGCCCTTGCATTACCTTGGATTGTACCTTAAAAAAAAATACTTCTGGATATCAGGAAAAAAAAAAAATTACCTGGAAAAAAATTATTAAAACTCAGGTTGGGCTAGTGTTTGAATGCTTCAGGAAGTGTTTTGTTTGGGGTGAGAGGAAAAAAAAAAAAAAAAAAACACACAGAATGGAAAGGTTTTCTGCTTGCTTCTCTCAGATTTCTAGGATTTCAGTAGCCCTGAAGAGTTAGTTCAGCAGTACAGCTCTGTTTCACTTGTAGTTTCTGTGCAATTGAGATGCAAAGTCTATGTTCAATATCTGCTGTCTGTGAAGAAATCCCTCATGCCAGTAAATCTAACCAGCTGGGAAAGTACTGGCCGTTGTCGTGCTTGTGGAGCCAAATGCATTCACATGGTTTGTTCGGGAATGCTACAGAGAGAAGCAACCCTTCTTTAACTGCACGGTGCTTGCAACTGGTATTTTTTATGTGCATCAGAGCTGCTCCACATCTGTCACAGTTGCTGTATCCCTGATGCGAGTGCTCGGTGCTCGCCAGACACACTGGGTGTACCTGCTGCATGTGTTGCACACCTTGAACTGCTGCTCTGGGGTGTAGAGTCCAGCCAGCTCCTTTAGAGACACCAGTCCTGCTGCTCACACAGCTCTTTTGTACACCCTCCTACAATTTCTGGGCAAGAGTACAAAAGGGCTCTGTTTAGAAGGCAGCAAATGAAAGTTTTTGCCATTGACACTACAAATGGTTAGCCAATACATGGCATCAAATTTGTTGTGTTAGAAGAAATCAGAATCCCACATTTTTAAGTATTCTGGCCTTGCCAGTAAAGTTTGGAGCACTGCTTCTCATCTAGAAAATATTCGACGACCCATAGTCAGATAATTATTTCCATCTTTTCTCTGCACCCTGTTTTAATACATACTGTCTGCAGTAAGTCACAAAAAATCTCATCTGGATATCTCTTCACTAAGGAGGAGATGAGTGTGTCTGAGCCTGGCCCAAGCAATCTAGAATTAATGAATATTTTACAGTCACTTTTTTTTTTTTTTTAATGCACATAAATAAGAGGCCTGCTTAACTGATATTTATCCACAGCTGCTGAAATGATAGGAAACCAAGTTAAATACATCAGCAGCTATAGCTAAGAGGGGAAGTGGAGCAGATAAATTATTGTAAACTTAATTATTGTTGTTGTAAACTTTCACTATGACAGAGAGGCATGAGGTTTCCAAGGTTGTCAGTCTAGAACATTTTGATGTGGATTAATTTATCCATCACTTAAAATAAAATTAATTTGCTACATGCTGCACTACTCAGCTGTTAGCTCGTTTTGATGAAGAACCAGACCAAAATCCTTTTAACAGTTCAAATCAGGACAGCACTGTAGCTCACTGTTAGAGGATTGAAGACCATTACTCCAATTTTGTTAGAAACTGGAGTTGTATGAGGCAGTTTATATTACTAGTGTTGCCTCAGATTATATTTGTGACCTTTAAACAGCTCTGTTAATGCCTCCATGCCTCAGGTGGAAGGCATGGAGGAGCTTATTTCACAGGAGGTAGCATTTACCTCTTTTCCAAGCTGGAATCTTTGAATGATTACATGTGAAATGCTTTGGTTTTACTGATAGATTTGGTAAAAGATATTCTCACAGCACAGTACTTTTTAGTCATATATACCAACCCAGTGTATCTATGAAGCAAGCTTGAAAAAAATGCACTCAGCTTCCCCCAGAGAACTATGGCTACGATACTTTCCCTCACTGACCATATGACAGATCTTGCTACTACAGCCCAGGAACTATAGAGACCACTTCCTACAACAGCCACTATAAATATGACATCACATCAATTAGCCTTTCTTTTATTCCACTGTATGAGTAATATTACAATGGAAAGTCTAGATAATATGCGCATTGACTTTTCCATTCTCTGAACCAGTAAGCTGCCAACTTCGAGCAAAAGTATTTGAAATACGCTTATTTTGTGTCATTTCTCACTCTGTTCTCTTTTTGACATAAGAGACAACTTGTTTCTGATATCTGAAGCAACAGCTCTGTAACAAGCACTAACCTAAAATGTTTGCTTTTGTACCTATTTCACCATAAAGTGGCTCATTCAACCAAGGAAGGCTTTTAAGCAGATAGTGAAGCTTCAGCCATGACTAAGTGACAATAATAAGATTAGACAGCTTAAAACCTTGATATTGTTTCTGCTTCATACCCAAGCTGACACCCCACTGAGATCCTTCCACATTTGCTTCCCTTTTTGGTTCTGCAAAAGGCACAGCTCATCACAAATAACAACATTAATGAGATTTCTACTGGGGTTGCAATACATTTTTCTATTGGGACCATTTGGACACTAATATTTGCCTAATTATTCCTCTCCTAATTAATTCTGCTGGCAGTTGTAGATCTTCAGTTACATAAACACTCTCCTGTGTTTGGTCAATTAAGTGGAAAGATTCCTGTAACCTAATATGTTAACATTAGGAAAACAAACCAGCTGCATAACGTCCACCTAATAGTGACAATATTAGAACTCTCTAAAGGAAAAGCATATCAAAGCTCCTGAGACCTTTTTTTCCCCCTAATACAAGTAGTGCATTATAATTTTCAAAGGCATATTACAAGTCTTTTTTCCATCTTTCAGAGCTGGTAAAAGGTATCAGATTACCAGTGAGTACAAAGTACCATCTCTGGATAACTGTATGACAAAGAGCTTTAATACAACTTTACTACACCAAACAACACCACTAAAGTTTTTAAAGGTTCAGGGAATGAAAGAGTTCAGACCTTTGCTATGTTATCCGGTACCTACACATATAGACAGGAATGACAAAAAAAAAATAGGTACAGATAGTTGTGTGCAAGCTTATGTATTTTGTCTTCACAATTTCCGTTCCAGTGGAGAGACAGACAACTCATTTCCCTAACTCTTTAGAGGAGCCTGCAGCACTGACAGTGTCAGCCTTGCCCTGGGAAGTCTGGCCAAAATCCGCTTTTTGTAGAGCCACAGAAAAATGGATTTCTCCCAGCAGGAAAAAGAATGTCATTCTGCAAAAGGACAAACTCTCTACAGCTGACCACACAGCACACTTCCAGTAAGAGTTCACTGGTTATTCACTCCTCTCCAGACTACCCATTCCAGATAATATATTAGCTTTAATGCATGCCTCAGACTTGCACCTTTTTTTGAACAATTCCAAACTATGTAGATGAACTTCAGGAACTCCACATCACCAGTTTCTGTATGTCATAGTTACAAGGGCTGGGACCAGTTTATCATTATGTGGGTAAAACCAAAAACTGTGTATTCTATACCCTCTATGTCATTGCTCATGGGCTGTTAACAAAATCACTGGTAGCAGCTGCCCAGGACAGACCTCACACCCCAGGCTGCAACAGATAAGGAAAGAGGTCCAGGGAGATGTTAACACCTTCCCACCCAGCAGGAGGAGTCCTCCCTGTTCATGGGCCCATCCATGCCTTACCCCAGGACTCCTACAGAGCTTGCCCCAGGAGCTATTTCTGTTTAATGGACCATCAAGGACCCACTGCATGACTCATAGAATGACTTCAACCCATTGTGAGATGCTCTGCCCAGGGGGAGGAGCCAAGTGCTCCCACCTGGATATAAACCGGGGTTCAGGACAGCAGAGGAGGCCCTTACCCACTGGACTTCCAGAGGACAAGAGCTACCAGATCTTTTCTATGGGATCACTGCTTCAACAAGACCACTTCATCTGGACTGCTACCACCACCCTAACTAACAGAGTGTCAGGCTGTATTTTGACTCTGTCTGTGGTTTTTCTTTGCACTATTGCATTTCTTTTATTTTTTCTATTAAATTGTATTTCTGACTTGGAGTCTCTTACTGGTTCGCTTTCAAACCATTACACTGTACTTTCCAATGTGTGCACAACAATCTTGTTTGGTTTGGCTCATGACTAGTAATTCACGTTAAAATTTGCCTTCCAAGGCCAGAATGATATGCAAGCAGGTAAATCCTTCAGCAGTACAGACAGAATTAGCTTTTATGAAATGACAATCTAAAATTTGTGGACATACTTACAATTAGCACCTCCTTTAAATGCCATCCCAAGTTACACGGAGTATCTCAGGATGCCTGGTAGTGATTATCATTCAGTTATATTATGGACTTGGTAATTCTCAATATTCATATCAAGAAAGATTGCCATTATGGCAAAGTCAAAGTAGAACAAGTGTTTTAACAACTCCATTGCATTTTGATAATTTTCATGATTACTGTACTTTTAAAACAAACACTTTATGACACATGTACAGGCCACCCACAATGTCTCTATTGACTCTCCTTTATCACGGATTTGTTTAAGTTTCCAGTTGGAAGCCATCAGCTTTGAAAGACCTGATTAACTATTTTAATGGCTTAGAGCTCAAATTTTAACACTCAAAAGGACTAACAGTTGATAACTACCAGCCTCCAAGGCTACCTGAAACATTAATTTTTAAGAACATAAACTGGATTATTTAATGTTACAAAACAGAGTTAGACTTTTCATTCTCTGGGCCAGTATAACCATTTCAATATGGAGTAGCGCTAGGCTTTCCGAATATTATCAACATTATCAGTTCTATTCAATGCTAAAGCTTCCAGCTGTGTCAGTTAAGGAGGAGTTCAATTAAGAAAAAATCACGCCCATTGACCAAAGAGCCTGAGAAAATAAAAGTGATACCAAGTTCTTTCTGAAGGACGTATCCCAGTTAATACGAGACTCTTATCTAACTGTCCAGCAATGAAGTGTATTC
>NW_008591673.1:12776-13442 GCF_000691845.1 Merops nubicus | reverse complement strand
TTCCTGCTTATTTGGAGTTGTACAAACAGGACTACTCTGCAGTAGGGGAGGCATGGATTTTACAAGTCATAACAACGTAAATAACGTACCTTAAACCCCAACTATGGATGCAACAGAGTATACACACAACCGAAAAAAAAGAATGCTTTGAATTTTTATCTCAACAGTAATGAAACAGAAGATCTTGACAGGATAACCTGCCATAAAGATCAGGTTCCTTACAACCAGGTATCTTCCTCTTTCAGTGAAAATAAGAGGTTCAGAATGTCCTTGTCTTGTCTTCACAACAAAGATATAGTCTTGGTTCCTAAAGCAAGGTGTAGACACTTCTTTCCCCAAAACTTAATCTAATCCCTGGTATTCAAGACACCAACAGAACTTCTCTGCAGAGTTCTTTTCCACACCTCTTAACTTCTATAATCACATTTTTTCCTTTCAGTTCCTCACATATGTTGTCTAGAATACAGCATGTTCTCTGTAAGCCTACCTGATTTGATATTTTCTTTCAAACACAAGAAAACTGAAACCTGAAAACTGAAACTTTCAAAAACAAGAGAAATGACCTACTGCTCTGCTACAATCCAGCTGTGGCCTCTCTTCCAGAAAACAGAAACCCTCTTGAACCTCTCCCTGTCACCTGGATCAGCACATAATCCTTCAAACACA
>NW_008591673.1:0-12745 GCF_000691845.1 Merops nubicus | reverse complement strand
GCAGGAATGACAAAACTCAAACTCAGTTAGGACTTTTAAAGTAGAAGGCTTCTTGCAAATACACGTATACTGTATTGAAAGATGCACCTTTTTTTTTTTTTTTTTCCCTAAACCATCTTGTCCATATTCCACAGGCTATGCTTTCCTCTGAGATAGCTACCTTGCTACCTTTTTTGCCAGCCCAATCTATCTTCCAGAGATGGCCTGACTGGTGTACATCTAAATAACTCTGAACTCAACTTTTATTTAACTTCAAAGTACATTGCTTTTAACACTTGAAAGACTGAGAGAGTTAGAGGTGAGGAGACATTAGTACATTTCTCTAATTAGATCAGCTGATTTTTTTTAAAAAAGACACTATCACTATTTTCACAAAATTGTTTTTCTCTCCAGTTTATGGATAGAATGTGCAACCTGTGAACAGGTAAACACCTGAACTTGCTGTATTCATTTCTGAGGCAGAAGAGGCAAGAATCTTCTGTTGTGCTGTAAAACAGCAAACGGAAAACTTCAGTTCAGGTACAGTTCTCCTTCCTTAAAAAAAAAACCCCAAACCAACCAACAAACCAACCAAAATCACTCATCTGATGATGACCAGTAAAGAGATAAGCAATTTGTGGTGAGCTAAAGTCAGTATAAAACATTCAGATATAGATTGTCTTCCTGAATTGTACTTTCTACTGTCCCAATTGTCAAAGGGAAACTCTACATGTTCCCAGAAGTGCAGTTCTTCACAAACCCCAAAACCAACTTGTTCTACCTCTCACCTCTGACGAATGGAGGCTAATTAATGGTTAAAATGAACATTGGTAAGAATGTATTAGGGTTATACCACAAAACATACTTTAGCTAGGTATAAAAACCTGGTAATAAATGTGCTGTGGAACAAGATATAATAACAGCCTTTGTCCTAAAAACACTAAAGCAAGTGGCTGTACATCTTATACAAAGTTAAGCTGAACTAGAAGACAACATCAGCTGCCTGAATTTGCAGTCTGCCTCTCTGCCAGAGTGCTACCACCTCCACCACAGAGTCAGCAGACTACTCCATGCATGTACTGTCTCATCATTCAGGCAAAAATTCAGACAAGTTAGCTCAGGTCACCAATTTAAATTATTAAGCATATCTAGCTCGTTTTGCCTGAAGCAGGTTACAGGACACTCACATCATCCTTCTGGATGCCTTGCAAAAGGCAGCAGCTACCAACAGTGAGACTGTTGGGAGAAGCTGTAAGTCAGGGAGAAACTAACACCCAGTTACACTTTTATGTATTAAATGAACATCCCCATAGCAACCACTGACTCATTCCAATTCTCAGGGTTACTTTTTATAAATTTATTTTTTAAAGCATAAAATGCCAATTTGAGCCTGTTGCAAAAGGTAATTAATCTTCATCTGCGTATTTCAAAAAACTGATAGACCATAAATGAAACAAAGAACTATAGTATATTAAAGTGTTATGGTTTGTGCATTTCTGCTGATACTTTGGGGCTGTACATTTACTCATTTCTGCAGGTAAGAAATGAAGGTGAATTCTACCTGATCTGTTCAAATACCTCAGCACTCAAAAAAGAAAAGTTTTATTTTAACTAATAATAATTCAACATACGTAAGTTTTGACTGAGTCCACATCTTCTCCTAACAAGAACATCAATTTACTAACATTAGAGGCCAAGCTTCCGAGATTCAGCACTTTAATCCATTTCTAATTACAAAAGTTACTCTTCTGAATAAAGGACATCGATTTAGCACAGCAGAGTAGTTCCTAAATTTCAGATGTATTTATGTGTGTGTAGTTTCTTGTCACCTTCTCTCCAGGTAAAGGACAGAACTCACTGATTTCTATTTTGTCCAATGATTTGTCAGCCAAAGGCATTTTCTCCTACAAACTTAACACACAAAATGAACTTCTGTTGTCATATATTCCAGTCATTAAAAAAAGTATTTTACACACACATTTAACTTTTAAACACTGCAATGTCATAGGATTTACTGACAATCCAAGTGTTACCAAAAAATTACATTCAAATATAAATGATGAAAGCAAAGCAAACTGTGAAGATCAGAATGACTGCTAGGACAGTCAGATGAGGGCAGGTAATCAAAACTAACTCACTGTCACACCTTGGAACCCCTAATTTACCAGTTTCTTAACTGTAAACAAATGACATGATGTAGATTTCTAAATATTTGGAAGAAAATACAATACCACAAAGATGCTGTGACAAAGTGAATTGAGAATTCTTGGAATAGGTATTGTGTCTTCAGAAGACATTTTGTGTCAAAACCTGAGTTCTCGAGGTAGTAGCGCTCTGTGCATTTCCACATGAAGTTGCCTCTGAGTAAAGTAGGAGCATGGCCTTAAGCCCTCTTTGCACTTCATTGAACAACACAAAGCAAATCTCCTCTCTTGCAGTGGTAGGGAGTCTTAGGGAAGGAAGCAGGGGAGACGCCAGAGGAACACTGATAATCTTCCACAGTTACAGATATGTAGAAGCCATCTGTTAAGTGCCCAAACCTGCAGACCAGCCTGCTTTCATTCTCTCCTTTCCCATATAACCTCGCCCTATCCCAGCCACATGCTCCTCCTACTTCTCTTGAGCTGACAGTGACACCTGACTACAATATGACACAAATCAGCTGCCACAGAAAAAGAATGAACCAAACAGACATTTGCTGCTGGATCAGCAGATTAGGATGGGTTTGTTGACCATACAGTCAGGTGAGCACCAGGCTTAGCACAAGCACACACTCCTCCTACCACCAGCAAGTCTTCAGCTTAGATTCTACTGTTTATAGAAGTAAGAAAGTGCAGTGCAGAAGAGGGTATGACTGAAAAATTCCATAATAATCTAATTCAGCTGAAATGAGACTTCCCTAACAACTGTTAGATGTTTGATTTTGGTATCCTACCCTTTATCAGTAGCACAAAAGTCAACATTTCAACAAACACTGTAATTTACTGTCTGAAATATGGCTTCAGGTATCAGTTCAGGAGAGTGATGATTGTTTGATGTGTTCAGAGAGCCAGATCTAGAACAACTGGTATTCCACAGAATCTCTGAAAGCATCTGGAATAAGTGGCTAATGAACATTTCATCTGAAGGCGTTACAGGACATTTTAAAGCTTTCACATACTGCAGAAGAGAGCTCAGAAATATATTATAACAGTGTTTCTATCTATCTGTGTAAGAGGGTTTACCCTCTCTAAATATTTTCAATGAGTTCTGAATATCAAGGCCAGCAGTCATCAGGTTCAGCTGATCAAAATTTAGCCCATTTATTTGTGAAATCAACAGCTAGAGTAAACCTCCTTTCACATAGTTCAGAAGTTTCAGATTGCTGCTTCAATAAGAAGGCTGACAACCTGCTCATACAAAAAAATCTGCTCATTTTCAGTATTTGCTCATTTTGTTCTCAATCGCTGAGGCTATTATCCATGCCTTGTCATGCTGACCTAGGATAGTAGGACAATTAGTAAACTGATTTGAGGTCCTGTCTTTATAATTAGCTCATATGAAAACAAACTTAAATAGGGGAGATCTGGCATGTAATAGTTACAGTACCTATGATAAATGAAATGGGAAACTTCATACTATCTTTTAAGAGGCCAAGGCTGGTGCCTTCTCTGCTTGTACACAAAAATTTTCACTTTCTCATCTGATAATAAAAAAAAATAAATCAGCAGAGTAAGATAGAAATCAGAGACATAAGACTGCAGAAAGAAAAAAGAGAAAACAAGAAGGGCAGCTAAGCACCAAAGCTAAGCAGCAACAGCCTGCAGGAGACTGACACCTCATTTTTATTTGTATCCTTAAAAATTACTCCTGCTGCCAAGGCTACAGTGTTGATCTGCCCTATTTGCAACCACTCAGAGCCAGGGGAGTACAATTGGAGTTACACAAGACCTGGTACTCTGGGTAAAGGCTTCATGAGTGGCATTGCCATGCAGCTTTGAATAAACACAAAGCACACCCAAATGACCATCTGAAGTGCCCAGAGGAGACAGACGTGAACCACCATCACTCTCAGCCTTTGTGCCCAACATCCACATTTGTTAATTCTCCCCTTAAACATTGTTTGTTAAAAATCAGAAGCTTAAAATAACAGTGCCCTGTACAGTTATTGAACCTAAAATTAGCCCTCTAACAATGGTTTATTTCCCACTGTCATGCACTACGACTTTTATCTTAGGTCAGAACAAAAGAATTCCAGACTCATGCCTGTGTTAGATACAGAGAGATTTTGAAATGACATACAATAACTTAGTTATTTGTTGGGAGGTTATTTGTGAAGAGCAGGAATTTCAGGGGTGGAGGGGAGGGGGAGAGGAGTCAAATTGGTTTTCAAGAGTAAAAAGAAAACTTTTTAAAAAACAGCACAGTTCATTTTATCTTTGCTTCTCTCCTAAGGCTGAGGGCAAAGATCTTGTGTTGTGACTCTAGCATAACAAAATTATTTTTACATGCATAAAATTAAATGTTACTATTGTCCAAAATAATAAAATCACAAAATCGAAAGTAAAAAAATGTTCAAAAGTATCTGTCATTTCAACTGCAAGATGCAGCCTGACAGCATCAGTGCCATTGTTTTCCCAGGTTACAAAGGTTTACAAACCAGAATGGTGAGCATGAAAGATTACTTTAACAGATTCACCACAATTGAGAAGTTTAGCAGGACATGAGTAAATAAAGTTGATCAACATTTCAGGAATCAGATAAAGAAACTAATTCTGTAAAAACTCTTATGTTGGTCTCAGTCAATTAGCTACTAGAAGAAGTCAAATAGACCTTTAGAACAGGCTATCAGACCAGCACTGGAGTCTTCAGGAATGACTTATTTGACTTACTATATAGGTCGGTACTTACCCAGAAAATCCCACCCACCTTCTGACCGAGGCTGGCAGCACAAATACAGAAGTGGCCAACAATGGTGTTGCCGCCCTCTCAGGAGGGCAAGCTGCAGTTTCCACTGTTGCTGTACATAGCAGTCATACAGTTCATCTTTTCCAGACGGTAGTTTGGGAGGCTGGAGATAATCATATAGATGGTTTTACTATTGTTAAATTACAGTTCTAACTAGTTTAGGAACTCTAGGTATTGTTTCATTACAACCTATTTTTATTACATGTCTTCTATAGTATAAAAACTATTTTCTTTAAAGTTAAGTTTAAAGCACTACTCCAATATAGAAGAAACTTTTCTTTCAAGTCCCCCAGAGCTCCAATAAGGTTATGTGTTAGTCTATAGAATCTAGGAAATCGTTTGTCTAGATGCCTTTCTTTTTTTTTGTAAAATGCTGACATATTTGGTAGGTACCAACAGGTTGAGCAATGTGACAATGCAACTCTTCTGCCTACCTACCATTACCTTCACAGTATTAAGACTGCATTTTGTCAAAGATATATGAGGCTATTCCATTTGACAACACATTTTTCCCACTGCCTCCAACAGCTGTAAGCTAATAAAAAAACATTCAAAAAATTAATGTTAACTGACAAGCTAATTAATATTAACTGTCAAGCCCACCAAATTTTATTCATTTAAAACTCAAAACAGTGACTGCACCACATAATCTTGTTTCTTATGATTTGCTATCTCTCCTCTTCTTGAGAGCACAAAACACGTATCTTGCATACTTAGAATCTAGCATATTCCCAGTTAAACTGTAGAATATGGCAGCATCCAAGCATCTGCAATTATCTGCATTGAGACATAAATAGATCATCATTTATCAGACGGTTTGCTTATGTAAAGTAGGTAGTACAAATCACACACCTGGTAAGAGAGGAGTGTGTGCAGAAGGTATCTATGAGAGAAAAATCTATGTGAATCTAAGACAGAAAAAAAAAAAAAAAACAACTTAGAAAAAAAACCAAACCCCACAGCTGTCTTCAAGAAACTACAGTATGCCAAATTCGTCTTTGCTTATGCTTAGAAGATATTTCTTGGAAGGGCTGTAGCTTTTTTTTTTTTTCCTTCCAATTTAAGCTTTTTTTAAAGATGGGCTAGAAAAGAGCTAAGACTGCACATGCACTGTATGGTGACCAGTATTTCATAGAGAAAATAACTTCATCTGAGAAGCTTATGAGGAAGACATTGAAATCAATGCCTTCTCTTCTGTTTATGCTCTTTCCACCATGACTGCACATTGTTACTTGTATTAATGGCACAGATGAGAGCAAACCTAAGAAAAAGAATTTAAAAGGCTGTGGCGTTTTATATCCCATTACTCTTAAGTGTCACATGCAAAACCAAGCTAGTATAAATAGCCCTCTACTACATGCAGGGGAATTAAAATAAGATCTTGGACACTGGGTGTCTAGAATAAGTGATTGTATTTTGAAAACCACTGTCGAACAGGTACTGCATCACGAGGGGCAAAAATTCCTTCAAGGGGAGAATCCAGCAGGCAGAAGACCACAGAAACTCTAAGAAGTGAGGTTTTATGGTACTGTGCAATATGTGGGCATCTGAACCAAGGGAACAGCCCACACAGGCAAGCATAAAAGCAACCCTATATATGCTCCAGACATATGAGTATCTAAACTAGAGAACCTTTTTTGTGAAAAATGCTTTAACAGTCAGGTAGCATCTAAAGCTGTACAGTCATTTGTCTTGTCTACTTATGATTCTGGAATAGTAAAAAAAAAAAAAAAAAAAAAAAGGCGGCTCATTAACCCAATCTTTAGCTGCTGCTAGTTACTGATTAGCTCAGCACTCCTTTAGCTGTATTTTGACATGTTTTGAGAAGCTAGTGAGTGCAAGTGTGCAGGGGCTGAGTGGTGAACAGAACCTGACTGTGTCTCTGCAGCTGTCTGAGCTGCGCTGCCAGGAGAAAGCAAAACACAGTGACACCCTACACTCCATTAACTGCGAGTTACCATTTCTGACACCACGAAACCAGAAACCACGAAGGTGAAAGTATATGCAAAGAGCTTGCATCAGAGAGAAAAGACTATTTGGAGCAATATTCTACTTCTTTTCTTAGCAGATACACTGAAGAACTCCAAAGATAGTTGTTAAAGACTTGCATATACTTCGGAACATCTGAGCATGTCACCGTGTGGTCTGATTTGCTAAAGAACTTGGTGTTCAGCAGCCTGCAGAGAGGGCTAAGTGTTCTCACTGTCCACTCAGAACAAAATTTGGCCTTTTATGGTTTGGGCGTTTGTTTGGGGTTTTTTTTGGGGTGGTGTTTTTAAGATGTACAGGGAAAATTCTAGTGGGAAGCAGCTTACATTATTAGATCACACTAATTATCATAACACTGGATACAATGAAAAATTAATTTTATTTGGGATAAGAAAAATTATTGGTGATTCAAGATGTGGCATTCTCTCTACAGAAATAGGTAGTCATGACTGCATAATCATGATTGCAGAGAGATCTCCAGCTTTCAGCTGAAGTAAGAATACTAAAATTTTCTCTCTTTCATTTGCATGAAAAAACAACGACCAACAAACCAACCAACAAATGAAAAAAAAACCCAAACCACCAACCCACCCAAACAACCCAAACCTGAAAGCCAGAAAAACTTGTTTGAGCTTTAAAAGTCTGCAAGCCCACGGCATTAAGGTCTGATTAGTAGTTTCCTGCTACTTAGGTTTGTCAGTGTCAAAGGGAAATATAAGTTACCTTCATGGAAAGCAAAATAATTCTTAAGTAGGATAACTAAAATGTGACTTAATGAACCTCCTACAAGATAGGCTTATGAAAGTCATCAAATCTTGACACAAAATAGGTAAGGTTATATGATCTCCTAATTTCTGTCTGGGAACAGAATGGCTTACAGCAATACCACATACCGTCTTTAAGGCTGACACTGAAACACAGTTAAGACATTTTGAGACAAGTAACAAACTCCACTTACTCAACTGCAGTAGCTTGTCAAAATTTATCTTGGCTCTGCGGTGGTAGAATTCATATCTTTTAATTGAGGTGAACAACTGAACAGTGAAAATTCATTGCAATGACTCAAATACAGATAAGAGGCATAAATTAAGCAATTAAAAATTAAACACTTTCTGCTGAACTATAAAGTATAGAAAAGAAAGAAAGAGGTTAATGGGAACAAATGGGTTAAAAGCTGCAACTCCCAAAGCTTATCTCAAAGCTGGTATACAATGTTTTAATTTCCCAGTCTCCACTCTCTTTTGCTATTGTCTTATACCCCTAAGAGCTGACTGATTTGTGCTCCCATGATGCCTGTAAGACCACCCCAGCCAGTGTCCGTTTTCCAACACATCAGAGACACTGCTGTTATCAGGCTAGAATTATTTTATACAGCCCAGAGTGGGATCTAAGGAATATATCCTAATCTTCCCAGTCTTCTCTGTTGGAAAGAATCAGCACAGGCTCATGTGCTTACTTTCTTCTGTAACTACCATCTAGGCCTCAACAGACTTACTCCAGTAGCTTGCAAAGCTTGGTAGATCATTTGCAAAGAACAGGAACAGTCAAAGCAACACACAGGTCTAAATGATCTGCAGAGCATTTTTCTCTGGCGGGGACTGTGGATATCTAATATCTCCTCACAAGAGCTGAAAGTAGAAACTAGACAGTGAGAGCACAAATGCTGCACATCTCATGGACTACAGTCTACCTACAGAACAACATCTTAATTTTCAGAATTTTGAATTTTGTTTTGGTTATTTGCAGAATAGTTATTTGCTTTCAATAATGAAAGTAACAGGGCCAACGTCGTATTTCTGTTCTACACACACACAGAGTTACACTACAGTTTGGAGTTTCTTGAAAGAAATTCTTCTCTTGCTAAAAACAAACAGATATACAGAATAACTAATGGGGCAATGAACTCTTCTGAAGATCCAACTACCTACTGTACATCCTAAAATGTAAAATGTCTCATCTTCAATCATGTACCTGTCTTAGTAATACATATGGAAGTTCACAAAATACACAGAAGAGCAGACCCAAGAACCTACTACACCTACTGAAAAGAAAACCTGTTATTAAATGCTACAGAAATATTACAGCATTCCATATTGATGCGAGGCTAAAAAGCTAGTTTTAGAGGCTAGTTTCACGGCGTGGTGTTGAAAACATATCACAGCAAATTTGCCTAACTCCCTTGTGCAGTTGACATTAGTTATCACCCAAAAGTGGTAACTATTTCATATCAATGTCACTTTTAATTAATAGACTGCTGACTGGTTTATAGCAGCTGCACCTGTTAACAGTTTCCTTCTAGTGTGTTCTGAGGCCTTGTACTCTATGGAGCATGCATATATGGTATGGGGTTACAACTCCCCACTTGATGACTTCTTTTCAAATGGGACTATACCATGGTTTGCCACAGGAGGAAAATGCAGAGTGTTCTTTACAGGTGTCATTCAGGGAGTGCTCAGCACATAGCCCATTTCCTAACTTGCCTTAGGAGAACTGCAACACCACAGATAAAACTCTAGCCTTACAGAGGCAATGTGCATGGATGTTCAGGTGGAAAAAACCCTCACTCTACTCATGAAAATGAAAGATAATTTCAACACTTGCACACTTCTTCTTACAAAACCAAAAGAGCAAAGGACTAACTTCTAATTGATGACACTCCACGTTCTTAGTCAAAAACACGTTAACAAAGGGCAAATTTAATACTGACCATTCAAACAAAGTAAAGGTTCTGCTTTTTTTCAGACAAGCACTGGAAACACCCCAGGTAATCTTCCAGTGAGTTTACTCTTTGCACAGGGGACGGCTTCTTTCCCAACTGTACCATGTTCTGTTGTGTGATCACAGATCAGTGCCCTCAGCTACCTCCAAACCTGACAGCTGAGCACCAGGGTATCAGGTTTTGCCTTTGGGTAACACAGCGTTTGAAAAACAGATGCAAACCAGACTCTAGGATATGAAATACCATGAAGCTGAATTCAGGGACTTGACAGAAACAGCAGGTCAAGTTATTCAGCAGCACAAAGGGCCTCTGTGTTTAAGACTGTCTTCTAAAGAGATACCATGTGTACCAATCTTCCCCACCGCTCAACCGTTGTTACTGCAGGTTGTTACCAAAGCAAAGGCACTGGCTACCAGATTGTCAAACAAATCTGATGATTGCACTGGAGATGGAAGGAGGTGTGAACAATTACCAATTTGCCTACTACATGAGAATTTGATTTAAGTAAAAGACTGCTTTTCCTCTGTTTCAAAACACAACTGGATAGGAGATTCAGAGATCCCATTCTTCCACATTTTTATTACCCAGTGCATCCAGCTGTCCTAAATACCTGGAAGGTGGGACCAGAAACCAGCTCCTCAGCACTAGCTTTTCTCACTTGCATTCATTCTCAGCCTCTGCCTTTTCCTTAAAATGCAAGGCTACTTGCAAATGTCATCTGCATTAGCTGTCCAACCCTCCACCTCCATAGAGGAAACAGTAATAGCAGCATTAACCACTTCTGATTCAGCAGTTCACAGCATGGTATGAGTTACACTGCACTGTATGTGAAAGCTTTCCAGTGTTCCCTTTCCCATAGCCTTGCTAATCAAAATATGTTGGAAAACTGCAGTAAGCGCTACTGAAATTGGTTCACTCTCCCTTAAGTCCTTGTGAAAACTGTGTACACACAAATTCAGACATTTTACTTAGCTACACCGTACAGATGCCACCACAGAGTAGTTTACAGAAAGGCAGAGGAAAATACAGAACCTTTTTCCTGGCAGATGTAGGTCACAACTAAAGAGTTAAACAAAAACCGCTCGGTTTAACCAAGTCCTATTGCACAAACCCGAGTGAAAGCTCCAGGACGTCACCTCACGCCTGCAGTGGAGGAGGGGGATGAGGGCAGAGCGTATTAAAAATAAAAGCAGAGGAAGTGCTACGAATGCTTCCACTGCACCAAACATCTCTGCGGATTGGCTGGGCGAGCTGTTGCTACACAAACTCTGCCTGCTCCTACCACACGTAATAAGCCCTGCTCTGTTCCAGCAGACCAACCCAGCAGCCTGGCCAGCTTTACCGAGCTTTACCCAATGACTGTTCCCCCTCGAGATAAGAGGAAAAGTAACAAGCTTGCCTGAGAATTTACAACTCCCTGCAGTTCAGCCATGTACAGGCAGAAAAGCTTAGCTCATAGACGTTTCCCGTGAAGCTGCGCAAACTTCTGTTAGATTAGTTCTTGTTTCCAAAGCAACAGAACACAGTTCAAACTCCTGCTGGTGTATTGTCTGATAAAAATCTCTTAAAACTGCATGATTCTTGTAAGAAGGAAAGCAGACAGACCAAGGTAAGGCAATTTTAAAACCTACTAAAACAAAAGCAGAAAGTAAATAAAACCCCTTCCTAAAATAAAGCAAGCCACATGTTTCCAATTAAAATACCCTTAAAGGTTTGGGGGTTTTTTAAATTTAAAAAAAAAGTTTTCCCTTTTTTTATGACTTGCGTATTAAAATCAGCAGTGACAAGACTGTACACAAGGGTCTAAAAATGTCACCTGTCCCAGCATTAACTCTTTTTATTGGAAATTAAGGCTGTGCCCAAATCAGCGGAGAAGTGATGCAAAAATACCTGCTGCTTAAGATATGAAATCAAAAAGATAACATACTACATCTTCAGCTCCTATTCTAATGCAAAACAATGTTGAATATGAAACCAAACCAAGAAAAATAATAAAAATAACAGCTTCTATGTTCTGAGAACCGATAGGCTTGAGTGAACCCTGAGTGGGTCATGGGATTCAGTAGTACACTTTGATCATAAAATATTATATTAAAGTGAATGATCCTAAGTAACATGCCAAGCTACTGAGAAAATCCTCCACATATAATTAAAAAGAATAAGTAAATAATTCAGGTACATCAATGCTATGGTTATAACAGCTGTAAGTGTCATCTTCAAAAACAGCATTAATGTGAAAGACCTTGCATGCAGATTTCAGCAGCAAGTGGGACTTAAACCTCCAGCTCTCAAACCCAATTCATTTATGGTGAATGGGAAAATTCTTCTCCGATTACAAAAATTAATTGGCTAAGAAGTTACAAGCCCTCCATCACACGAGTCAGTCAAACATGGAAATAAGCTGTACATTTTTTGAGTTTTGCAACAATACACGTAAGATCCATAATATAAATAATTGCATGTACAAACACATTACCAGTAAGCTGAATTCTGCAGTTCTGCCTAATGCAGAAAATATCCAACAGGATTTTATTTCCTTAGAAGCTGTGTTTGTCCATAAAGCATGGTTTGAACTCCACCAATGGAAAAAAAAAAAAAAAGAAAAAAGAAAAAAAAAATCAGAAGATGGTAACATACACAAGCAGCAAATCAGCAAGGCAGTTAGGTCCAACTCTTCTGCTTCCTCCCCGCACCCAGAGGACAGCCAGGTAGGGGAAGGAATTTTGGCACACGCCTCAGCTGCTTTGGCACAGTCAGGAGGCCATGGCTGCACAAAATCCACTCACCCCAGAAATTCCTCCACTTCTAGAGCCAGAAAACAGTTCTAAACACATAACTGAAGAGTACAAGCCAATGACACTTCAACAATAATATACAGAGTAATTTCTCCCTCACTTAAAATTCAGCACTGCATTGACAGCATTTTTAATCTTATGCTTAAACATAGTATTTCTTAAAATAGTGTTTCTTAAAATTGCTTTGGATGAGAATTTTATATAGAACTTACTGGCTTGGGCAGATCAGTTACTTTCCATCTCATTTGAACAAGCAAGTTTACCTCAATTTCTTTGCAATAGGGGCTGTAACATCTTAGCCCAGTGTTTGCTCCTG
>NW_008591672.1:89023-103470 GCF_000691845.1 Merops nubicus | reverse complement strand
CCTGCCGGAGGCCTCCGCGGCCGCTTGCTGGGGCAGGCAGTGCCTGTGGCGCGGGGCGGGAGCAGCCTGTTCAGGCCAAGTCACTTCGGTTTGCCCTTTGCAGTGCTGTGGGATCCCATGGGAACAGGCATGGAGGCGTGATGTCTCTCCGCGCCTGGAAGGAAGCATGTTTCCAAACTGCCTTGTCACCTGTTAGGGTTCCTCATGTGGCTCATGGGTTCCCCTTCCAGTCTCTTGCTGCTTTCTTTTCACACTACTCAAAATACTGCGTTCTATAGTTTTGAGATGCTGCTAAGATTTGAGATGTGTAAGACCATTATAAGAGGGTAGGTTTAGATCTGACATTTTATGATGAGGGTGGTGAGACACTGGAACAGGTCATTCAGTGAAGTTATGGACGCCCCATCATTGGAAATGTTCAAGGTCAGGTTGGACAAAGCTTTGTGCAACCTAATCTACTGGAAGACGTCTCTGCCAATGCAGGGTGGGGGTGGACTGGATGATCTCTGAAGGTCCCTCCCAACCCAAATCATTCTCTGATTCTGTTAAATGTTGCACAGTTTGAATGTTGCTAAGCACACTATAGACAACTAGAGGTATGTGCTGGCATACAATATCTTGAAGGGTTGAGCACCAGAAGAGACCAACAGGCTTTTTGACAAGTTGTTTTCATTTTTTATGAGTAAGCTTTTAGTAACTTAGGGATGATTATTTCCACTGCAGCAACAATGTATAGCCTAGAATTTTGTCGGGTTTAGTGCTGAACACAGCATTTTCTCCTGTGAAAATTTCTGATGTAGTTGCCCCAACAAAGGCAAAGATTAAGGGTCTGTCAAAGCTGTTGCCACCCCAATATGAATGAGTAACTTCAGGGCCTCAGTCAGTGGTCAGTAATAGACTGCATGCATCAACTTTTTACATGTTTGATGGATGGACCACTCAGTGGATAAGGAACAGGCTAGAAGGTTGCACTCAAAGAGCTGTGATCAACGTCTCTCTTCTGCTGACTGCCTGCCCAATATAGAAAGATATCACCATTAATGGGCAGCCAGATCCCTCCCTCTGATCTTAAGTCATACAGAAACAATCCAAGGTGCCCAGCCACCGAAGGGAGGAATAAATTCACACACTTAGCATATTGTGTGACGAAAGGAGCGAGCTGACTCATGAACCAAGCTGTGGGAGATGGGATCAGCCAGGCAATGAGTCCTAACATGGCACAGTTTCCCAGAAGGAGACTCATGGTATTGCCCCAACATCCTGGGAACTCCACTTGCTATGAGCAGTTGGGGGGTCCTTTCAATGACCAGAATCCCCACACAGCACATCCACTGTGTAGGCAAACCTCCCAATTGCGCTGCAAGCAGAGTCAGTTCTTATAGAGGTGGCTTCTTGCCCTGCATTCAAGTTAATGTGGAAGGTGGGGGCACCTGGTGGTGATCATCTAATCAGTTCCCACTCAAGGCTGGCCAGACCCTGCCTGAAAACCAGTCAAGAGGGTCTTTCTTTCCTGCTTGTGGACATCATCCATATGCCAACACTCATTCGAGGCTGGGGGTTTAAACCCCAGCACCTCACACTTGAAGTCCAGGTGGAGACAAGTGACAAGTGGAGTTCCTCAGGGGTCTGTTCTGGGTCCAGTGCTGTTTAACATCTTTGCCAACAGCATGGGCAGTGGCACTGAGTGCACCCTCAGCAGGTTTGCTGATGACTCTAAGCTGTGTGGGGTGGTAGACTCACCTGAGGGAAGGGAGGCCATCCAGAGAGACTTTGACAGGCTTGAGAAATGGGCCAATGCAAACTGCACAGGGTTCAACAAGTCAAAGTTGACCTGCACATGGGTCAGGCCAGTCCCAGGCACCAAAATGTGTCCAGAGCTGGTTGAGAGTAGCCCTAAAGAGAAGGACTTCGGAGTTTTTGATTGACAAGGAGCTCAACATGAGCCGGCAGTGTGCTCATGCAGCCCAGAAGGCCAACTGCATCCTGGGATGCATCAAAAGGAGTGTGGCCAGCAGATCTAGAGGTGATTCTTCCCCTTTACTCTGCTCTTGTGAGACCCCACCTTGAATACTGCATCCAGTTCTGGTGTCCCCACCATAAAAGGGACATAGATCTATTGGAATGAGTCCAGAGGAGGGCCACAAAGATGATCCAGGGGCTGGAGCATCTCTGCTATGAGGAAAGGCTGAGGGCACTGGGATTATTCAGCCTGGAGAAGAGAAGACTCCAGGGGGACTTTATAACTGCCTTCCAAAACCTGAAGGGAACCTCCAGGAAGGCTGGAGAGGGACTTTTCACAAGAGTGTGCAGTGACAGGACAAGGGGAAATGGTTTTAAACTGAAGGAGAGTAGGTTTAGGCTAGATCTTAGGAAGAAGTTCTTCAGCACAAGGGTGGCGAGACTCTGAAACAGATTGCCCAGAGGAGAGGTTGTGGATGTCCCTTCCTGGAGGTGTTCAAGGTCTTGAGCAACCGAGTCTAGTTGAGAGGTGTCCCTGCCATGGCAGGGAGGGTGGATTAGATGATCTCTAGGGTCCCTTCCAACCCAAGCCATTCTGTGATTCTATGTTTACATCAGATATGTTTGTCGGTTCATGTGTGTAAGATATGAACATTATTGTCTTTCAGTGGTACAACAAATCAAATTTTTGGATTCATGGAACTTGATTGAAAGAGCAGTTTTTGAAGGGATATGAAGTGATTGCAATGGCATGCGTTAAATTGGCATTACTTAAACACATTTCACCAAGTGCTGCTTCAGTGTAACCTCTGCTGAGTCAAGTTGGCCAAATTTTTTTTCACCCAACTTTTGCCACAGGGCTTTATGGTGAGTGGGACAAAGCCCTTTTGTGCCATTCTAACCAGATGATGCTGGATCAGGTGTCATTCATCCCTCTACAGCTTAAGTAAACATCTTAGCATGGGCTGTGACTGCTTTGACAGAAATGGCATCAGGTGTCTCCATAATCTGGATGAAACTATCATCTCAGCTCACTGGTCTAGTGATGCAGAGACCACCATGGTGCTTGTGATCACAGGAACATGGCCCGAGATATGCACATTGGACATTACTATTAATAAACTACTAATAATAATCCAGATATATTACACCTTATCTGCCGAAGGATCTTCAGCGTTCCCAGGGAGGTGAGAACAGTAATGTTCTGAAGGCACAGGTGGGAAAGGGAAGAGCTTCCTTACTGGAGATATTGAGGATCAATAATCTTTTTAGAGTGGGAATGTACAGGTGAGGAGAGATTTAAACCTGTGGGAAACTCCTGGTGCCCTCAAGATTACTAACTAGGCCATTGGACAGCATCTCTGACCATGTAGGCAGGTTAAGTGTCTGTAGCTTGTCAGGTGGACTAAGAAAGGGAAGGAGGTTCCTTTGTGTTTCATCTCCAACTAAATAGATTGGTTGGGTTTTATTTCTGTCACCTGTAGCTTTATAAAGCTTTGCACCAGCACTGTCTGTTCCAGGTGCACATTTTTATCTGCATGACCTGGGCCTTGTTTGAGTTTGAGTACAGATTTCAGAGCCACTCACTGTAATCAAAGCATTGTATTCCCATTGTTGTGGTCATGCTTGCAAGAGGACTTCTGGAGGATCCTGCAGAATAGGGCACACTGATACATTTCTCCAGGATATCCAAGAGGCCACAGTGCATTTAAAAGGAGTTGCATAGGTCAGTACCAGAAGAGGCATCCCCATCAGAGAGGAAGAGGCTTCTTCTGGTTGAATTGGTTCCAGAAACGCTTTTTAGTATATGGCAAGATAGCAAGGAGTGTGCCTGCACCTTGAGAAGTTCTGGGGAAAAAAAAAAGATAGTGATGGTTATTACTGACTTCCATTTTTATCCCTTTGAGGCTTTAGAGAGCCAGACTCTGATGGGATGCTTCAAGAGCTGCTTTGTTGTATGGCCATCTGTGCAAGTCAGCTTCTTGCAGTGCACAAATATTGACTCTTTGGTAAAATGTCCTCAGAGGCAATTCTCGATACCAAAAAGTTGCTTACAAGCAGAAGGCTTGTAAGCTCCTTGTAACAAGCAGAAGGCTTATAACTCCTCTTAGGGTTAGATGATATGTGAAACTTAAGTGGTGTGCAGTTGTTATCTGGCCATTCATAATGGAATAAATTCCTCTTTGTATGATTTGCAGTCTCTCATTAAATGTTTAATAAGCTGGGGGGAACAAAAGCAGGAGCTAAAGGTACCGTGGGACTGAGAGCCTGCTGCTGCAGAGGGACTACAGTGCACTGCCAGCAGAGCAGCTTCTGTGGAGACTGACAGTGCTTGAAACCATTCAAGTCTGTTATGAGAAGGAAGCTTTCTGGCTTTGGCCCAGCAAAACTTGTTTTAACGGCATACTGATCTAATTTTCAGATAGCTGAAACCCACCTTAGTTACCAGGTCTAATGTTTTGTCTTCATCCAGACTTCTTCAGTTCTCCCTATATGTTCAACGTGCTTGATCCCTGTGGTAGAGTGTAGGCGTTTAATCGTCGATGCTAATCTGGTAGCTTTTTGGAGAAACTGCAGTCATGTGATCAGACCAAAAGGAGAATCACTGGACTAATTTACCTGGTTTTGCTGATCTCAGTTTGCCTCCCTAGAGAATCCTAATCCCATCTTCCTTTGTTAGGTTTTAACTAGAAAAAAGACAGTTCTGAGGCTGCTCTCCTCTGAGTCCTTTTCTTCTCTTTACAGTCTCACCCAGTGTGGGGGCAGGGGGGGAATGGCAGTATTTGCAGAACTGCAAATTCACTTGCCTTCTGCCTTGCAAAGAATTTAGTAACTTTGCTCTCTGCTGGATGGTTTAATCCAAGAGCTCAGAGGACAGTCTTACTAGTTGTGTTCTGCTGCTGTTGCTTTTGGTTTCAGGCTGACTTCCTCCACCTTCTCTGTCTTCAGGGACACAGACAGAGGGGTAGATGTTTTGCACGTGTCTGCATTGCCCTTCAAAGGCCTACTTCAGGCACTCAAAAGAAGTGCATCCATGACAGCACAGTGCACATGCTAGCCTGCAAAACCCACTGAAGAAGCTGGTTAAATTCTTAGGCCAGTTAAATAGTACGTAGTACACCTGTGGGACTGTATTTCACACAAAAACAGCTTATCAGATCTGGGTTATTGCATCTGGAAGGCACAGAGAACTTTGAAGAAGGCTGGCAAGTACTTGCCAAGATTGAACAGAAAATGTTAACACAACTATCAGGAAGGAAATGTTATGTTTAATTTATGGGATTACACTCAGAATATTTGAGCAATTTTTTATCAACAAATCCAAAACAAGTAACTCACAGTGTGCTTTATTATTTTTTCACAATATTAACTAGACAGAGACAGAAAGTTTAATGGCAGCATGTTCTTACAACGTTTTTAAGACAAAGAACAACATAATCGTATTAAATGATGATAAACTGGCAAACTACATTACCATACATATATCATCCAAAGGTACTGGGTAAACGATACCTGCTTATGTACATTTATGCTGTTGATAATTAAAATTCAAATATCCAGAAGAAAAATATGCTATTTAACTTATAAAAATATACAGGGTTTGTGTGGAATTCTTAATGCTGTATAACTTTTTGGAAAAGATTTCATTGTGTGATGAAGCTGCATTAACTTAATATAGGAGTGTGATTTAAACCAAATACAGATTAAATTGGCTCTTTTGCCTTCCTTGTAATTAGCCTTGATTGAAAGAGAGATAGGAATGAAAAACAAAGCTGAGTTTTTGCAATGAGAAATAATTTTTATACTCATAAATCAAAAGATGTTTAATTTTCCATCTAGCACTGAGCCATAAACTCATAATACAAATGAAACATCTTGCTAGCTTGTTTAAAGATAAAGAGAGGAAAAAAAAGACAGGCTTTAAACATGCTACTTCACTATGCTTTAATCAAGAGGACTTGTAGGTTTGTGGCATGCAGGTGTACAGTGGGCAGTGTCGTGCCTCAGGGTGAAAGCATGCAGTGCTTCTGTCCAGCTGAGACACTGCGTGCATGCCAGGGTGGGAGGGACAGCCTCTGTGTTCTTTGCACTACATCACCTTCATGTTTCCTTTGCACATCTGGTTTAAGAGAAACATTTTTTTTCCCCATAATTGTTCCTTTTTAGTGCAACCCCCCTACACAGGCTGTGTAATCTCCAATCACAAGAGCAAATCCAGTGATTGGATAATTATATAGTAATTTACAAATTATTTTGTAATTGAAAATTTTTAGTAATTGTAGTCATGTAGTACACACGTTTGTAGTTGGTTTTAGTGAAAAGCTATTTTCAAACCATCTTGGGTGAACTCCTGCATCACACGAAACTCAAGATTTTCTTACATACCAATGTCATACTGCATATCTTCCTGCCGCCTTCCTTATCTGTATATTCTGTGTTACCTCAACAGCCCCATTACTCCTTTGGTGGATCTGGTGCTTGTTGATTTCAGAATACTTAACCTGAAGAATTTTTTCCTTGTTTTCCTGTCTTTTTCCATTGCTGATCTATAACAGATTGGTATCCTGCTGATTTTTTTTCAGATGCAAATTATTTTCCTTCATTATTTTCTTAATAAATTGAGCCAAAAAGGTTTAACAACAAATAAATTGAATACAGTAAAATCAAGTATTTATCTTAAAATCCTACGTATTTCCTATTTTGCAAAAGATTGCCTTTAGAATTAAGAAAGTTTTATAGTGAAGAATAATTGTGAGGTCTCTGTAATGTTTTACTCTGCCCTTGTATCATCCTTTTTCAAGGGAAAGCATGAGAGAAGATTAACAAATTCCAGGTAACACTCATTTTTAACCAAGGAGATATTTCACTGATCTCTGTTTCCCTCTACTTAACTTCTTCCTTTGTTGTCCTCTGTCCTAACCAACTTCAGAAGTGTCCCCCCCTTTTTTTTTCCCTTTTCCCTTTGCCTTCACAACTTGGAAATGCTAGGAGTGGTCAACTTGGTGTGCATATATAGTGATGGGAGGATGGATTTTCACTGAAGCATAGTCTTGGAGCATCAAAGGCATTTTGTGGGAATAAAAATCTCGTGTGAAAGTGTAATAAAGAATGGGAAAGAAAGGAATTATTGCAAAAGAAACACAGGAGTGAGAGGAGAGGATTTTATTAAACAAGTTCAAGCTTTTATATACATTCAATGTTTCTAATACGTTTCTTAATAAATGTATTATCAACTATCAGTATATCTAATGCAGCCACAATACTGTACTATTCTGCAGTCAGGATGGGTAAACTCCATTAGCTCTTTAATAAAATAAACTCCTCAACAGTCATTATGACTCTTCTTTTTGCCTGGTATTAACTAACATACTGGGAAGTCCAGTGAATAGACACAACAGAACACAAAATCCTCAGTATTTATTTAAATGTGTATGATGTGTCTTCTTCATATTATTTCTAAAGCAGCTTTAAACTTTTGCCATTGGAAAGTATTAAAAAATAAAACCCATTCAAATTATCCTGGTAGTATAGCAGCACTGGCATTGATAGTTACTCTTTTACTACTTTTGTCAATGTAAACCTTTAATAAAATAAACAATATTGAAACGATTTAGTAGTTCAGGAACTTTAATGGGTGTATGGGCATAAATGGAAATGAAGACTAGATTGCAAAATGAATCATTAGCTCAATACCAGCCAATTCCAGTTGTGAAATTGGCTGCAGACAAATTCAGTGTGGAAGCTGAAAAGAACCAAAGCCCACACTCAGTTCCCAATAGCTCTACACGAGTATGCCCACTTTTGCTAGAAGCACTCTGAAAACATTGCAGGTGCTGTTTGTTTGATGGTCGGGTTTTTAATTTTTATTTAATCAAGCATAGTTCACATTTTTGTGTTCTTAGAAACATTTCCTTTCTATGTTTCTATAAAATTAAAATAATTTGAAATCTGAAATGTAAGCTCGCTCCATCTTTGCTCATACAACACGAGTATGCCCACTTTTGCTAGAAGCACTCTGAAAACATTGCAGGTGCTGTTTGTTTGATGGTCGGGTTTTTAATTTTTATTTAATCAAGCATAGTTCACATTTTTGTGTTCTTAGAAACATTTCCTTTCTATGTTTCTATAAAATTAAAATAATTTGAAATCTGAAATGTAAGCTCGCTCCATCTTTGCTCATACAAAGTGTAGGTGCCACAACTAAATAGCAGTAAAAAAGCTGAGATGTAAAACTCTTACAAAAAAAACCCAACAAAACAAAAAAGCAGCTTTGAAGATGCAACATCAACTACAGCCTTAACACTGAACATATTACATTCCCAAGTTAATGGAGATATTTTGCATATAATGCCACAAAGTTATTCAACTGAAATCTTGAGGTTGAATCTACAGTTTATTCACTGTATTTTTTTTCACCCTTAGAGCACTTATGTATTGAACAGTACATTTTATCCAGAGCTTTGCAGCCTTTTCTTTTTTATGTCTGGACGTCCATCTGCCCACAGATTCCAGATTTCAAAAGTTTCAGAGAAAAAATAGGAGTGCTTGAGTGAAACATTTGAAGCTGGACATTTCCACACCTCGAAGCAGCCTGTGGGACATGCTTCAGACTCTTGGGCACCGTCGGGACTCCCGGTCCCCGCTGAGCACATGGAAACCTCTGCTTTAAAATGCATTGACACATCTGGTTTCAGAACGCAGCTCTGTTTACAAACTGTATACTGAGCATTCTGCATTCGTGCTCCTTGAGCTCCATTTTGTAACACGAGCAGATGACTTTGTGCACTCCCCTTTTCCTCCACACGGGTTTTGCTTGAAATGACAGCAGGCACCTGCGCAACTGAGGTGTCGGAGACTATCTGTCCAGAGAGAGGATTTGGAGTTTCTTCATCATCTTTGCTTCTGTAGACAGTCTTAGGACATTATTAGCATGACATAATTTTGAGGTCAAGGGGCAGAAGAATAAAGCTCACTTTCTTTTCCTGTTATGAAAATGAACTTGGTTTTGGTGTCCAGTTTGATAAACAAGGATAGTCAGAGCTAATCTGTAACTCAGCTGAGGTCTGCTTCTTGCCAAATAAAATTTAGATCTTTTTCAATTTCCAGGGATTTAGAGACCGCATCTAATTGGTTTCAAACCCCTGGAGGAACTCAGTAAGTAAACAGGATTAGTTGCAGATATGAGCCCCACTAAAGTGGGACACAGGTCAGGTCTTCAGACTCCAGCTCTGCTCTTTCAAAGCAGGCACTTAAGGTCTCCTGATGTTTCTGTGTCAGTAGCCACAAAAAACACTTTACTGCTGAGCAAATAATTGGAACGGCAATTGCCTGCAAGCCCCAAAGATTTAACTTCACACTTCTATTTAAAAAAAAGGTAATTGACATGTATTAGGGCACTGTGATTATGATGTCATGACACAACTGGTAACTTGAAAACTCATGTTTACAAGGCATAGGCAATCATATTTCCAACTGTTCTCCTGCAGGGATAGCCAGGTGTCCTTCAAGAAGTTACCATCTTGACTCCACGTACGTACCATGTTGAATCATTTACTCCATCAGTTCTTGCCAGCAGGACAGGGTGAGAATTCTGTTCACACTGACCTTGTCTTTCAGATCCCTCCCAGCCATCCAGAAATTGAAAGGAAAATCAACACAATTATGCAGCCTTTAGCAGCTCAAGTAACTGTCCTTGTAAGTGTAAGCAGGTAGGTCTTTGTCAGTATGTTTGCTCTTCAGAGATAAAATAATCCAGCCAGCTGCATTAATTAAAAAAACAACGTAAAAGACTTTGGAGCTCATTAAAGTTAAGAATAACAACATGATGTGATGATGACAGATACAACTTGCAGAGTTTCTGAAAATAGCAGGTTAAAATGTAAATATCTTTTAATAAATAATTTTCCTGCAATGTAAAAATAAATGATATTTCCTTTGGCAGTAATAGCTGATTTAATCTTTAGCTGGGAAGTTGTTTTGCTCATAAAATATCATTGTGCTACAGAAAAAAAAATATTTTGTTGTTTTGAAAGACTTTTGTAATTCACGATAAACTGGACGACTCTACTTATGTCCAAGATAAGCGCCAAGAGTGATGCAAGCTCCCACCAGAACCAGACTCAGGATGGTCTTCAGAGAGATCCAGGAGAAATCAAACAAAGGCCTCATACTGTTGCCATACAACTCTACGAAGGCATCCTAGAAAGAGAAACAATGGAATGTCAGAATTGCAGTAACTTTTTCAGAGAGGGAGGGCAACTTCTTCACGCTCTGTGGTCATCCAGCAAGCACGCTGGCACAAAAAAACCACAAACCTAATAAGAGAGTCATTTTGGAGCTATGTTATTGTGCAGTGCTTAGCACAAAGTTCTCCTGCCTATTTCTTTACAAATATTACTGTAATTACTTATGGCCATGACTTCTGCTTCAGATATGTCCAGTCTAAACAGAAAATATAGGAGCAGCATTTTTAAATACCACCATTTTGGCTCCTGAATGTTGTATATACAAACATACACAAAGGAGATAAATGGACCTTCATTCTCCAAACCTTTAATTTCTACTGGACATGGGGCACCCGTGTTGCTGGTTGGCTTTGTTGAAAACAAGGCAGTATTTATTTATTCCATTGATATGGGTTCAGAAGACTCTCTGTCGTAGACACAGATGTTTCTTCCATACGAACTGAAGCTGTTGGGGTTGTGTTACACCTTTGGTGGTCTTTCACAACTGTCACCAAAAGGGGTGACTCCTTGGTCCTGTGCTCCTGCTAATCGTGCCTTGGATATGGCTCTAAGGTCCGATGGGCCAACCAGCTGATCTGACAGGCCTGCCTAAAAAAAGCTGTCTTGCCATAGGATTGTCTTGTCAGTCTGACTTGCCCACTAGCCTACAGCCAAGACATTGGCTGTAGGAGAAGGAGGGGAAGCATACAGAGATGCCACTTGTCATGGCTGTCCACAAGACACCTGGTGTGAGGTGCAGGGGAAGTCCTCAGCCCAGCCCAAACCACCCTGGGTTTCATCCTTCGAGCTGCAGTTCTCTGTGTAAGGAGAGCTGTTTTGTAAAGCTGCTTTGTGAAAGTCTGGAGGTGCATGTAGGCATGAGTGGAAAGGCTGTTTAAGTAGCAAAGATAACTTTTTTCTGACTCGTGAATCCAATCAATCAGGTCTGACTGGGCTAGAGATCAGATTGCTAGTACTCCACATGTAAGGCCTTTCTTTCAGGCTGCAATTCCTAACAAACATGAAGCTTCAGAGCATTCTTGGGAGACTGACGGATCATACTGTATGGCGTGAGAGCAGTAAGTAGTGAAGCTGAATGAGTTTAAAACTGTGACGAAACTAATAGTGTCACTAAGGGCAACCCTTCTATTGTGTAGCCAACCAAGATCTATTGCCAAACTACTGAGATAAACACATGAATTAGATGTCTAATGTGGGGGCTTTCTTTTCTACCTTTTTTATTCTAGACTTCCTATTTTTGATAGAAGTTAACATTCTCTATTTATGTTATAGTGTCATTAGCTGTTTTGTACTGTTCCTATACTAGGAGGTAACCTGCCTTCTGAAAATGCTTGTGTGTTACAGCTTACAGCAGGAATTAAGGAGAGAAAGATCCCCATTGTTAATATAAACCTTCCAGCCAAGTTAATTTCCTATAAATTATGTAGTTAAATTCGCCTCCATCATTAGCCATCTCTAGTTATTGCCAGAGTAAGAGCATTTATGGTTGTACCACGAGAGGGCGTGTAAGGTTTTTTTAATACTCCTGTTCACCAGACACTGAGATTCAAATTAATAATAGGTATTTACTTCCAAAATATGTTATTACATTAAGCATGTTGTAGGTAAGGGTGGATGTCAGTAGGTAAGGGTCAGTAACAGAATAGCCATAGGCTTTGGTCAGCAGATTGACCTGAAAATACATCTGCCTGCTGCTATTTCTACATGTTTGTTCCTCCAGGCAATCGTTTTCAAACTTTGCAAACTAGGTTTCCAAAGGTATATTCCTAAGGGGAAAGCAGCTTAACATTTGTGGGGAATGTTTTAATGCTTTAATGTTTTAACTCTTCTTTCTGGAGAGAATTTGGCAACTTTCGCTTAGCTGCCTGGTCTTTGAAATAGACATTTGCAGGCTCTGGCTTTAATATTCTAGTGTGATGTTGTAGAGTGGAAAAAGAGCACTCAGTTTACTGTGCAGCTCTTTGGAAAGTTGCTTTTATTTCTCCTTAAGGCTATGAAGTGACACAATATCCTAAAATGTTACAAATTGGGTTAAATCCTGTTATCACCAGTGTAAACTTGATGACTTCCATGGGAGCTTCGTATAGGGAGGACCAGGCCTTATAAAAATGCAACAATGGTAAAGTTCAATACACAGTGATATTACTATGGGTGGAAAAGAGAAGAAATGAAAATTAAAACAAATCAAAGCAACCTTGGAAATGCAAGTCACGTGAAAATATTTTAACATTAAGATTTTCATGGCTTCTTTCTGTGGGCACGGTCTCACTTCCATATATTCATGACAGCTGATGCATACACAGTATCAGTATCAAAATGAGCATACTTTGTGCCTTCCTTCTATCCCAGTTTGGGAACATTCCTCCCACTTTGTCTGGAAGACCATTTCTAATGATTCAGCATGGCTCCCAGTGTTGAGTATGAGGATGGACAGAGGATTACAGTAAAACTTGAAGATAAGTCAAAAGTATGGCATAACCTATGGCTCAAAAGAGGAATATTAACAAAAAATGTGCAGCAATGCAGTACTTTTTCATCTGAGATTATTACAACAATAACATAAACCCACCCTAATAGTGTCTGCACTATATATTACAAGTAGCTCTTTATGATCATTCCTCCTCCCCTTCTCAAACATCCTGATTAGGCCTATTTCCGAAGCTTGTTTGAACAGCCTGTCACTATTTGTTTAAGTTTCAAACCTGTTTTAAATAAACACATGTCCATTTTATGTACTAAAACAAGGAGGGGGGAAGGGAAGTATGACCCGTGGCTGAAAACTATTTTAGCACAAAGAGAACCCTAAACAGAATGTCAACTGTTTCATAAGGTTTGTCTCCTGCAAAGCCATGGATTTGTCACTGGATTTTTTGGCACCTAAACTGGTCTGTTGAAAATAAGAGAATCTATGCTAAAACAAATAAGATTAGGAAAATTGTTTGAAACACTTATGTCCTCTGAAAAGCACTCTTTATTATAAGAGCAAGGGTCCCCTTCACCAACAGGACTAAGGCAAGTTCTGACTTAGTGAACCTTTTTGGAAGTCTTACAGAATTGGAAAGAAAAAGTTTGTAGGCCTTGCTTTTAAGACCTACCTATTCAAAATTTCACGGTAAGATATACCTTGGATGTAAAATTATATCAGAATAGTTAAAAATGGTATGGAAAAGAACTCTTCATTCAGCTCTGTAAGTTTTTAAAAAGTAATTTCTTAGGAAGCTTTTATTCAGTCAGATCAGTCCATGGCTGGCTTACTATGCAACTTTACATTGACTCTTTCTGTGAAGCAAGAAAGGTGGCAGTGGGGAAGGGAAAAATCCTCTACCTGAGCTCCTTGCTCCTTTTGCAACTCAGCCCTCACCTCTGCTTGAGAGAAAGGGCATTGCTTCGTGGCTGCAGAGAGGTACCTACTTCTAGGGAATGTTACAGGTTTGATGGCTCCTACGGAAAATGCGGTGGGCGTATTTTCAGCCTGGCATTGCTGACTGAGGGGGCAGTGGGGAGAGCAAACACGAGGAAGTAAAGGCTTCCTTTTTCTCCCTGAATCAAACAGCTGGTGAGGAAGTGACTTTATTTCCCTTGTTATCACTGGGTTGGCAGGATATCCTCTTGAGCCACATTGTCTTGAATGAAGAGCTGGCGAGACTTCCATTTTACTGAAGGGGAATTGCCTGGTGGCTGTTTCACGCTGCCCTCCCTCCAACACCAAAACAAACACACACACTCGAGCTCACGGCTTTTGAAGAACCTTGCACAGGTCTGAACGAGGCAGCTTTGCCACCTGATACGGGGCAGGAGAAGGAATGGCATAAGCTCTGATGCCAAGGGTTAGAAGCTGAATGACTTTTCTCTCACCCCTGCCTACATATGAACACATATTTTCACAAAAGCTTTCATTCACAAATGGTAACTCATTTCAGAAAGAGTTTGGGGAGGGAGCAGATGGAGCTGGTTAAATTGTCCCATGTTTTCTATGCAGTGAAACCTCATTAAAATGTCATCTGGAAGCTAACGAGAAAAGTTCTTGCAACACAAAAAATAGACAAATCTGTAGCTGTTTTTTTCCCCAAGAGTTTATGGGTCTTTTATGCAAGCCTAAGTCATGAGTACATGCAGATAGGGACAGCTCAGACCGTGTTGTGCCGAGGTGTGGCATTTCATGAGGTCAGGAGAGAGGCTGATATCTTTTTACACCTTGGAGTGCCAACAGCTGGCAGTCCAGCCAGGGAGGTGCATGTTATC
>NW_008591672.1:44269-88992 GCF_000691845.1 Merops nubicus | reverse complement strand
GGAAAGAAGGTGTCAGCCCAAAAGCTCTGCTGACCATGGGCAGAAAATCTGCCTAGGGAGTGACCTGGGCACGTGCACCCCTGATCAAATCCCATCCAGATTTTTTGTTTCCCTCCTCACTTTTACCTGCGCTGGAAATGGCTGTATTTTGAACTCTCTGTTTCCACAATGCCTGATATAGTCTTAGCTCTGCAGCTGATGTGTTAGTGGCTAGCTGTACACCCTTTTGTTTCTCCAGTGATATCTGAGATTTCTGACTTTAGAGAAAACTGGTTTTGTCCAAACAGTGGTCTTGCCTAAACTCTTTGTTCCTTGTTCTTGCTATTGATTTGTTTAAATTCTTGCATCAGTGAGCCTGTGATCTTGGGGGCTTATCTTGCAGGTCCTAGTCTTGCCAGGCTCCCACCAAAGTCTGTGTGAATAGAGTTAGTGGAAATACTATTTGCATCAGGCTGACTGAACACGCCACTCAGATGGAGACATCTGAAGAGCAAGGACTAGTTGTGGTTAGATTTGTTCATAAAAACTGATGCATAGGCGTAGAAACATGTAAATGTGAGTGATTGTAGTAATGGGAATGTTCCTTCTGTCCAGTGCTCCCAGAGAGTGACCCTGCTGGCGGGCAGATTTCCTCTGGATCTCTGCAAGATGGAGGACAAACCTAGGCTTTGGGGAATGGTCAAGCCATCTCTTTAAACAGAGGATTTGTGAGGTGTTGATCATTCAGCTTGGATGGCAACCCATGCTGTGTTCAGACTGGGATGCATACTTGCTAAACCAAGTCAGCATCAGAAATGTTTCAGCAATTTAGTCTTGGTGTCTCTACTTTGTTCTGTTAGATGTAGCTCTGCAATATGCAGATCTAGTGGAGGCTGCCTTGTTTCTTATTCTTGGAAAGCCCCACACTAAAATGAGGCATTTCTGGCATCAGCATAACAGCTGTAGCATCACTACAGCAGCTAGCTGGTGCTATTTAATGGGTGCTACTTTTGAGGGAGCAATATTAGTATTAATGAGAGAAAGAAGGCGAGAAGGCCTTCTAGACAAAATCCTCAATGTTAGAATAACATGGTCAAAGCTCCTCTACTTGATCCTTCATAAATTTCTTTTCAGATCTTTTGTGGATTGATAATTCTATTCAACAAATTTAACAATTGTCTGCATCGATATTTAGCAATCTTATTTTCTGAAAGTACTGTGCTTAGGTAAATGCTAGAAGCTGTGTGTAACTTGTACCTGAAAACAAATGTGTCTCTGCACATATTTTCATGAATTTCAGTTGCACTGAGAACCATTCAGTTTTATGTTAATTTCTCTTCCTACTCTATCAAACATGTTCTAGAGAATTTACATTCACATACAACAGTAAACTTAGCAAACACCCACAAACATGCAATTGTGCATCACATTTTGGAGGAGAAAATAAGTGTTACAGAGTTGCTGGAGGGGACTTGCCTCGCCCCGTAATATTGCTTTTACACATGCATCCTCTGAAGAAAAGGCAGATGCACTAGGACCCCTGTCACATCTTCAGAATGACTTTACAATGAAAATTATGACAAAACAGGTTTTAATGACAATGCAGGCCTGCTTCTCTCAAAATCTTGTCTAAATTCTGTCTTGCTCATCACTTACTTTCAGTATGAGTACCCTTACACTGGAAGTAGCCTGCCTAATTTGAAAGCCCCTATCTGAGAGATCTGGCTGCAGCAGGGACGTTGGGGGTAGAGGGAAATGTGAACACATCTCCTGTTCCATTCCCTGCCTGCTCCAGCTGTCTGTGCTGCTCTCAGGCCACCACAAAAGAGTTAAATCATGTAACTGCCTGAGAAATGGGAACTGAAAGTAGCTGCTTGTGGAAATGCTCCGAGCGCTGTGGCCCAGCATTTGTCATCGAGGCCGTGGAGGGTTTCATTGAACAAACAGATCCAGCTGTGGCAGTCTGAGGAGCAGGCAGTGGCAGAGGCAGCCCGCACAGCGAGACCCGGGGCTGGCAGGCTGGCTCAGCCCAGAAGATGCACGGTGCACGTGTGAGCGAGAGAGGTGGAACTGAACCAGTCTGAGCAAGTTGTCCCCCTGGCTGAACCACAAGGGACCAGTCATGCATTTTTCTGCTTCTTGTTTTAACATCCCTGAGGGAAACACTCCGTCCCATGTTTGTTGTCTCAACACTCGGTTTTGATCCAGATCCCTTTGGCTTGACTAACTCGTGCTCTGCATTGAGCAAGAGGAACACAGAGATGGAGTGCTGGCCTTGCACTCCTTGGTGCTCCAGTGGCAACAGGTCATGCAAAGCCACTAGCACCTTCTGCAGAAATGCCACCTGTTCCTCATGTGACCTGAAGCAGGCTCTCCTTTCTTCTACATCTTGTGACAATCAGCTGATTTACAGGGCCAATGAGACAACATAGCTAACATGATGATAAAGTAACCTCACAAAAAATCTGCAATGTAATGTGTAAGTGCAAATAAAAGCTTATGTTATAGTCTTCAGTGGAGAGCTACACTTCTGCCAGCAGCCACCTGGAAAATACAAATTTGTGCATGTGTTTTCTTTGGCAGTCTTTGGCAGCCCAAACCCTTCCTGCTCACCTGTAAAAGCCTTATTTGAGGCAGAAAAGACACAGCATTTTTTGGTCATTGTTTTCTCTTCCCATTTCCTAATGTAGACTGCCAAAGTCAGCCCTTGGGTGGTCTACTCCACTGGGTGCTGTCTGTTGGTGTTAGCTGTAGGGGAGACAGATATGTCCTGGCAGTCATGCAGCCTGATGCCTGATCAGGCAGCAAGCTGCAAATGCCCCCTTCAAACTTGGTACATGCAAGAGTGGAGGCCACTCAGTGGCTTGCTCCAAGTTTCCATCGTTTCACAGCGAAGTGATAAAGGGAAATTAAGATAAGGGGAAGTACCTGGTCTGCATATGCTTGGAAGAGATTGGTTTTCATTAGGGTGTGTCCCCTTCACTCTCCCTTCTTGTCCTTTTTGCCCTGTTCAACACTTGCACAAAAGCACAAGATGGGAGACAAATGTAAGGTGAAGGGGCCGGGAGATGAACAAGGAGGTTGGTGAGAATTTAGACAAAATGAGCTGTCTAAATAGGACAGGTGAAAACTGGCTATTGCCACAATGATTCAATCCTACTTTTAAGACAAGATAGCATTATGAGTTGCCTTGCCTTATGGCAAGGTTAAGGCTAAGGTGAGCTGGTAAATCTTGGATTTTTGGGTTCATCCAGAAAGTCCTGTGGCAAATGTTACCAGGTAAGAGCTAACAGGGACCATATGAAAAAACAAGGAAGAGTAAGAATGTAAGAATACAATTCACAAACAGACTGAAGGACTTTGTTTTGTTATTCAAAACAACTCAAATTCATTTGCATACACAGTTGTAATCTGTTAACTATGACCATTAGATTTATTCAAATGCCACCATGCAAAAGTGAAATATGAAGACTTATTAAAATGCCAACCACCCCTGCCCCTCCACTTCCAAAACCTACACTAAAACAAACAGCAGGCATCCTAAAGGAGAAGTGGGATCATCTCCCATCCAAAAGCAAGTACCACTGGGACATTTGAATGTGACACACCTCCTACCCATGTGCATGCTTAAATTCTTCTGTAAAAAGAAACAATGTCTTGCTGATGTAAGAAAGGGCACAAATTTTGCATGTTTCCTTTTAAAGCAGGAGGCTTTAAAACTGACAAATGTTAAGAGACTAATAGCAGAAGAAAAAGCACTTCAGGGGCTTTGCTGTTGTCACTGTTTTGGCCAAATCCCTTGATGGAGACACGGCTTATACCAGCTGCAGAAGTCTGCCAGCATGGTTGAAGTACCTCCCAGACAATGTGAGTTACTCTGGCAAAAGGACGCCTCTATTTGTTGTAAATCAATGTAAGTCTACACAGCGCAGAAGGGAATGATGCCAAAATAGTTATCTTGGTAGGCTAGGGATGTGATTTTTTTCCCAATGAGATAGTTATGCTGGCAAGACTTTGTCACGTAGACCCTAGGAACTTTTATTTGCAAAATAAGACTCTAATTTATTTAAAGCAGATGTTCAGCACTGATCTGTGTCTGTGCATTCACAGTGCCATCCAAGTAATTTGTACTGTGAAAGACATATACCTTGGACACCGGTCAGATTTTAAAAACCTAAGGCTGAAACTTCACGGCTGTGGTAAGCTCTTCTTTCCTTTGGGTGGTGATGGGTAGTTCCCAGTGAATTAGGCCAGTGTTCTGTGTATTGAGCTTTGGTCCCATCCGTCAGATCCCCTGCAGGTCCCGTGAGGCAGAAGTCTCAGCTCTCCTGGGTATCAAACATTCACATCACTTGCTGGAGCAAGTAATGCAGTTCCTTGCGACCTAATGGTTGCTGGGAGCATAAGGTGAGAGCTGAGGTGACTCTTTTTTTGAGTCACCTCAAAGAGCAGGAGTTATGAGTGCCAGTCCCTTGGAACAACAAATTCCTCTTTGTTTTCTTTCATGCCTGGTGTTCTTGAGAGGAGGCAGGGGCTAGTTCTGCTACAGGACACTGATCATCAGAGTGGTCATATAGCTGTCACTGGAGCCTGAAATACCTACCACTAGCAAAAAGTTACACATACACATCCTTGGGAACAGCTGAAATGCAGCTTAGCCTGCATTCCTATGGCCAGTCATTCAAAACAGAAACTAAAGGATTTGGTTAACCCCTGGTTTTGGAGTTTGAAGTTTTTTTTTCATAAGCCTGCATGTCCTTGCAGATCATTCACAAGGGGCTGCGCATTTGTATTTCCTGTTGACATCCTTTGAAAGGGAGAATGTCAATGGAAACTGGATCTTTTCATGAACAATTTCTGTGGAGAGCGAGTCAGAAGAAAATTCATGAAGGATTTAAATCTATCACTGTGACCTTGTACTGACAGCACGAGGAAGGAGAAGGCTGTTAACTTAAGCAGGAAAGATTGGTAATTACCTCATGTCTTGGTGTTTCCAAGCGAGTAGAAGTTTCATGCAAAATTTCAGATACTCAAAGGAAAGAATAAAAAAGCAAAAACAGCAATATCGGCCAAGAAAAATATGCATTACCTATGAAATCAGTCTTGAAAGCTCTCCCACTTTATAAAATGAGTAAGACCCCACAGATGGGAAACTGCAGAGCAAAGTAAATATAAGGTTCTAAATTTTATAATTTACTTTTTTTAATACTTCTGAGTGCAGGTGGATCCACACAGCAGAGTGCAGTTCTATGGAGAGGAAGAGAGCTTGCTCTGAAAAAGCCAACTCAGGGGCAGGTATAGGGATGCAGGTGCTATGGGTGCACTAGAATTGTTCTGGTGGGCAGACTAGTCCTGCTGTGTAAGTAGTGCAACCACTGTTAAGAGGCAGCTCAGGGACCCCTGTGCAGTGCTGTGCCCTGTAGCTGTGCCCTGAGGCACCGCCAGAGAGAACAGATGGCTGGTGCTGCACACACAGGCCGTACGGCGCCGCCCTTCCCATGCCGCTGAGTGCGCCCTGCCTCCTGTGCCAGCGCTGCTGCTGGAAGGCCAGGCTTTCTTGCCCAGTCAGTCACTTCAAAGTAGCCACAAGAATGTCATTAAAACATTAATCTGCAATTAGACAGCTACCCTTGCTTAAGAGCCAGAGGAAGAATGTAAGAGCTGAGGGACTCGTGTGATAAGAGGAAAGGGACTAGACCTGGAAGTTGGTACAGCAATCATCTAGAGGATGACCACAAATCACTCCTGTGTGCAACCACCTCCTGTGTCTGTTTCTCTTTGAGTGATGACCTGTGCCCATCTTGAGGCGTTTTTCATTGGAGTTCTGCCACTGATGTCAATGTGCTGCTTCTCCCCCAGATCTTCCATCACTGGTATCTGCTGCTTCTAACTCTCAGCCATAAGGTTCAAGGATGGTTTCCATCAGCTTTGCATCAGTGGGGGCTTCCTGACACAGGGATAACTCTTAGCTAGCAATTTATGGCTGGAATCTGATGTATAAGTGACATAACCCAACCAGAAGCTGCCTTCAGAATCTCCTCTAATTAACTGTTGCTGCTGTAAGTTTAGACAAACTCAGGAAATCACGTGCAAAATTCTTTTCAATTTGCTATCTCATCGTCTTCTATCTAGGTTCTTATACCACACACGCTGCTGTGGTATCTGAGCATCTTGGTGCCTGGATGCAATTCAGTTAAAGCCCTTTCAAGCTAGCAGTCTAAGCTTGCAGATCTTGACACTTCACGCAGACATTTTGCTATGAGTAAACTGTGAAGAAGCTTCTTCAAAGGCTCCCTGAACATACCAGCCTCTCTTGTCTTCCTTCCCCAGCTAATGTAAGGTTGGGAAGCTTGCCAAGCATCATGCTAAACCAGAAGAGATGTTCACATTGCAGTGAGCACAGAACCAAGGGAGCCCAGTCTGCCAGAACGTTATTGTAGTGTCCTCAAGAAGCTTGTGGCATTGAGACTTCATTTTGTTGTGTGCCCATGTCTCTCTCTAGGAGATGCTCCATTCATTTTCTGGCTAGAGGCCAGGAAGTCATTGCTCCCTCAATATTAAATACAAATGTCTCAGCCAACTACAGGCCATTTGTTAGCTTCAAACTTTTGAGACAGTTTTCTGTCTTTTTTCTTTTAAAGACTGGAGGTGTATGATCCTGTGGTTGCTGTCACTGGGAACAGAACTTCTGCTTTCAAGAGGAATGTAGATAGATATATCCTTTTCTGATGCCCATACAACTGAAGCAAGGACACAGACAGGACCAACAGTCAAAAAGGTGATGAAAAGAAGTGGCATTATTTCAGGATGAGAAATATTAGATTATAGGTTTAGTTGATTTAAGACCAAGTAAGGGAAGATAAAAGTTCAGAACTTATCTAGACTTCAACAGTAAAGAAGCAATCCTCCCCACAAGAGGAACCATTTCTACTGATATCCAAGATATTCTGACTCACTAACTGAACTATGCCATGCTGGTAGAAGACAGCTATATCAGCAAGATTTTGTCTACATAAGGGTTTGCACCAGTATAATTTGTACCTGTAAAAAAAAGTCAGATGTATGACCAACATGGGCATACAGTAGAGTGCAAACAAGGCATGAAACATGGGGGGAAATTTGCAGACTAGGGTTTTGGGCTATGTGTTTGACTTTTACAAACCTGTGTTTTTAAAGTTCCTGCATGTCTATAATGAGAACAGTTAAAATAAAAAACCTGAAACAATCCAGAGCAACAGAAGCATCAGGTAACTAAAAGAAAACCAAAGACCTTCTCTTTTTTTGGCTATTTACTCTCACAGCTTCAACCATAGCATTGGGGGTGAGGAGGGGAAAGAGCTGAACTGAGCCTGTGGTCACAGCAATAAGTTGATTTAACTATTAGAAAACTTTAATTTACATGTTCCCCCCAGGGCTTCTGTTATTTATTTCCTTATTTACTTTTTGAGCCTATTTAATACTTTGATCTGAAAGAAGCCTTTGCACAAGAAAAAATATTAAAGGTTCAAATCAGTTAAAGATGAAACAAATCTGTAGATCCAGTAAAGTTCTGTGTTCTCAGTGTCACCAGTGATACTATCATATATTAAACTGTTAATATGCTTGAAGTGAAGAAAAAATACATTGTCACTGTAGGTTACAAATATCTTTTGGCTGGAAAAAGCACACTGTTCCTTTGCAGCCTTTTTTTGCCAGTTTTCTGTCCCATCCAAATGGCCTTCCTATGTGTGTAACGACCATGGAAGGGTTAATGTGTCTCTTCTCATGCCTGCTTGACCCTTTACATTGGTTTAAGTCTAATTTTGTCATCTTTGTCCACTCCCAAATTGTACCTCTTAATTGAACCCCTTTCATTGCTTGGGTTTTTTTTATGCTTTGTTTATGTACTCACTTTCCTTCTCATGTGTGTTTCTTCAGCTATTCCTTGTGTGACTCCTTCTTTCTATGCCTGTGTACATTTCTTCCTTTGTTACCTCTGTTTTCAGTACTCATTTTCACTTATCCTGTATTATCTTGACAACATATTGCTTATTCCTGTCTGTAAAGTTGAAGTTAGCAGAGACAAGTACATGATTGTCATTGTGCCAGCTGACTGTGCTTGAGCTGTAGTCCCAGCAGGTTTTAACTGCAGTTGGCTGCCACAACGCTGAGTGCAGCCTAGGTGAATGTAATTGCCAAGTCACCATGGGATAATGTCAAGGAGATTCTTCAAGGTTGTGCTGTGACACAGTGGAGGCTTGCAGTGAAGACTACTCCTGCCTGGTACTCAGTGAGACACCAATACCCACTTCATAACTTGAATAAACCTACGTTGAGGTGGTGTTCCTCTCGAAGCAAGCAGGGTTGGGTAGGAGTGTTTGAAAGAAGGCTTAGTATGGACACCAGTTGTGTCTGGTTTACTGTGAAACCGACACAAAACCATGCTTGGAAAGCTGGGATACCTGGACACTGTACAGCTGCAGTTCAGCCCTGCTCAATGAATCCTAGTATGTGATAGGTGTAGCCCATCTATGTGTTTTATCAAGATACTTGCAGCTGCAGTGCCATACAAGAAGGTCTCCGAAGGTTTTCACACTCCTGGGAGGAGTAAACTCATAAAGCTGTGTTTAGTACTTCACCTCTAGCCAATTTTTAAGGGTAGATTTAGGAGCAGAAAGATGAAGTTGCTCTTTGTTGAATTTCTTAGACACTAAAATACTTACTTCTATCACAGTTTTTCAAGAAAATGAAAGAGCATCACCTCCAAGAGATGAAAGGTATGATCCATGAACATAGGGGCTGCCGTACTGAATTAGCCTTGTGGTCACCTAGACATTAGGACTTAGTGAGTCATCTACTATCAATTTGTGATTAATACTCGAGTTAAGACTAGTTTTGTCCTTTTGTGTGTCCCTTTTTCAAGGTGCTGTCACATCAAGTGTCAAGAAATCTCTCTTCTAATCTGTGCGGCTCCTGAGCTATTTGGCCAAGCACAGGGGAGCAGCCAATGTCCCTATTACCACAATTTTGTTAACAGTTCTCTTGGGTTCAACATCGCTCACTCAGTTTCCTTTTCTTAAGCTAGATATTTACAACAAAGACTTGTTAGTGTCTTTACTTTCCAAAAGTTGTTAAAATGTTTTGGAATTTGTAGTTTAGCATTTATTTATTTGTCTTCAAAGACTAAGGTGCTTAGAGATTCAGTTGCGTAGTCCTCTCTTCAAGTTAAGCTAAATAATATTCATGTTATCCTTCTATACAGTGGCATCTTCTCTGCCTCTGTGGTCCAGTCTCTTTCCTGAACAGTTTGTAGGTAGATAATGATGTTGTTTCACTGCATTTCCCTACTACCAGTTATTACTGAAGTCATTCTCCAAAGCAAAATACTCTGGTTGTTCTTTGGCTTTTATGCTTGTTACATTTGTCTAAATATTTATGCTTATTCAATTCATTTTTCTGGTACCTTCCCAGTTGTACTGAATTCACTTTTATGCATTTACCAAAATTATGACTCTCTGATGGTCATAATTGGCATTGTTTTCTCTGAATTCACAAGATGCTGCCATATATACAGATGTCTTTAATAGACGCATCTGACTAATATGTTCCCCAGATCCTCATAACTTCTGGCTTATTTACAAGATCTATTTCTGTTTGGACCCTCTCTCTTTTCTAGGCTCTCCTTTCCCAGAAGTTCTCCTCGCTGTCTGTCTAACAAACAGAAATGCCTTCTTGCACAGTCTTTCCTGGCCACGCTGGGGACTGGCGCAGACCTCGCTGCCTTATTGGGCTCGATGTGAAACTGCGGACAGCCGAGTCAAAGCCATTCGTCTTCTCTTGGACCCAGAATGCTCTGTCTAGCCAAATGAGGTTAGTTCCCAGACAGTCGCTCTCACTTACTGGTAAGAAAAGCTCATCCAGTATCTTGTGATACCCATTGTTTTTCCTGAAATCAGGAAGCTTGCTGAATTCACGTTCCTCTCGACCACGTCCCCGGGGACGACTCGGGGCATTTCTCTCAGCAGTCTCACTCTGCCTGTTGGCAAAATCTTCACTTGCAAAAAATCGCATTCGCTGCTAGAGAAGGGTGATCTGACTCTGCTCTGCAGCCAAGCTTCTCTTCCAAGAGCTTTTCTTCTTAAAACAAAGCATTGGCCAACTTGTGCCTAAGAGACACCCTTCCCCTCCTAGTGGACATTCCAGCTCCTGAGTTTCCTCAATTTCTCACAGACATTTGTGGAATTTCAGAACATTTGCAAGTAAAGAAGCAGAAGCTTTGCCTTAACAGAAGGTAAGATATTTTAACCAGTTCCCTAGTCAAAATAAGAGTAACTATCTTTTTAATTTACTTGCTTAAGTTTAAATCAAATTGTGGGCTTTCCATTGGCCAAATAACTGTCAGTACTGTATTGCCTAAGAGAGTGCTCTCTCATTTTCACTGCCATGTGCCCAGTTTCCCTAAATGTTAAAAAAAAAAAAAAAATGTTTTCAGGTTGGACTCCTGAACATGTGAGTAGACACCTAAGTGAACAGACTGAGTTGCACATGGGGGATCTCCTGCCTTGGTTGTCTGAGGCTAGGTAGGTGCCAAGCATCAGAAGTCTTGAGCCAATTAAAACATTACAAAGCTACAGTTTGAACAGGGACAGATGAAATTAAATTACTGATCCCATTTCTAAAATGTTAATATTATGCATTAATAATCACAGCATTGATAATAATTTCATTAAAATTGTTTGGATTTAACAAATTTTCTGAAAACTCTGTTTGAATTTTCTGCATTATTTATTTGACGGGTATCAGAGTAACAATGAGCCTAAGAATAGAAAAAAACTTTTCAATAGGAAGGGTGCTAAAACTAGCCATATTAGTAACTAACCAACTAACTGAATGTGGAGTGAATAAGTCACAAGGAGAACGCAGGGATGGAGATTCAGTACTCCAGGTCCTCATCATGCATGAAATAGTGGGATTTCAATTACAAAAGGAGAGACAGGAAATTTGAAGCTGTTAAGAGAATGTACTTTTGTATGGGATCCACAATTACATCATTTTACTATATATTTAAATTAGATGATTGCTACAGGATGCTGAGAAGTGAGTTTAGCAAGCTTCAAAGAATAGTTAAATATTACTATAGTAAACAGAAGCCATTAATAGTTATAATAATAATAATAATGATGGAAGCCTCCTGCTTGAAGGGTTAAATCAATCTCCAGATTCCTGGGATTAGTGGGAGATCTTCAAGGGGAGTATACAGGACAGGGGGAAGAATGAGAGAGAGAAAAGATTATCCTAAATCCATCTCTTGTGGTATTTCTTTGCCCGAACCCGAAGCAGGTGGTGCTGAGCACAGGTACAGACATGGTCTGTGCTGGATGGATTATAATTTTGGTGAAGAGCAACTTTTAATACTTGTGGATTAACTGAGCAGGGGAGTTTTGTGTCTTTCAATGTTTTGCAAAGAGTTTTTCTAAACTTTTTAGTGTCCATCAGACTAAAAAAGACTTTGATTGAGACAAAACCCATGGATTCCTAAAATAAGACCTGTATAGAAATTTTTAAGAGATGAACAGTATAGTACCTTTAACTTAAGAAAAAAATAGAGTATGTCTTTTTATCTGGAAAACTAATGTGAGTATTTAGTATGCAAAGTGATTGCTAGAATTTAAATGCTAGTCATAATAAAAGGTTAATAAAAGAAGTTCAAGACAGATTTTTAAAATGGGCAAGTTCTTCAATCTCAAAAGGAATATTTTCATAAAATATATAATGATAACTAAAAAGTAAGCAGAATAAAAATTTGGGTCTGTCCATATACTTTATCCAAATGGAAGGAATAGTAATTAAACATATCATGACAGCAACATAAAAGGAAAAGGCTGTATTAAAAAAAAAAAACCGTATCTGTGTTCCTCAGCTGAAAGTAAAGCTAAACAACTTGCTAAGGATGCCAAATTTCAAACTGTGCCTGGGTACAAAATGCTATTGTTCACGTAGGGCTGCCTTCTCTCCTTTGTCCAGCTACAGATGGCTGTGATGGTTAGTGTGGGGTTTTAACTGAATTAATTACAGCAGGGGAGCAGGCTCTCCCAGGCTGCTCTGAGGACCAGCCTTTGCCACCTGGAGAGGTGTACCTGTACCACATGGGGCTGATGGTGCTGGGACAGAAAAGGCTCCACCAAGCCTCAGATGGGCAATGGGATCCTGTGGCTTGACCCAGTGGCAGAGGGGGAGCCTGAGCACAGGTGTCCTCACGGGGGGCCACTCGCAGGAGCAAGGCCCTGCACTGTCTCCCTGCACGTGACGGCACTGCAGAAGACAACAAAGCCACACTGAAGTCTGCAAGACTGTATTGGTCTTAGCTGCTTCTCTAGTCTCCCTAGAGGACTCCTTGGTTTATTTTTATTTTTCAGACTTCTTTGAATCTTTTTCATTTCCTCCCCTCCTTAACTGTACATCACTCACTGTATTACATACTTTTAAATAGAAGTAAATGGATATTTTTAAATGACAGCAAGTCTTTATAACTGCACAGGTAACACAGTGGTGTCTTTCTCATGGTCAGCTGTGCTTCTCAACACCCCAACACACACACCAGCACCCCCACCCCTGGCTACTTTCACTCACTTCTTTTCAGACCACGAAGTGACCACTGTCAATCACCCTTCACACTCCACCCCACTACTTCTGTTCTCAATCATTTGCCCACTGCCATGACTGTCAGGATGAACCTCACCAAACTCCTGCAGACGCCCACCCCTTTCTACCTCCCAAACCCTCTCAAGCAGGCAGGGATATTCAAACAGTAACTCAGCTTTTGGTACTGTGGTAGATGCAGAAAATGCAAAGCAAGAGAGAGAGGAGATACCTGACTGGTATAAGCAGTATGTGGGAAATTCCTTAGTCAGAAGGTTTAGCAGGTGTGATTGTCTCAGAAGGATTGTGGAGTGCAAGAAACTCATCTGCTTGAAGCACTTCTGCAAAGCAACAACCACACACAGAGGTGAGTCCCCTCAGGTACAGTGAATACACTGGTCAAGAGAGAAAGAAAGTCTTTCCAGAAGGTGATTCAGAGGAGAAGCAGCCTAATGTGGCTATCCCCAAGCTGACCTCTGGAGGAACCTCTCTCCCCCACAGCTGAGTCTATAGGGAAAGTCCTTGCCTCATACCAGAGTGAGAATGCCTCATTTCATCGCCGTATCTCAGTGCATCATCTGTGGCTGGTGGTAATGAAGGGCCTGACTGGGGCTTGTGGAGGAGCGTTCCTGGAAAGTGGGTGCTGCAGCAGCTGTGGAGGGCTGCCCCACAGTGGGAAATGATGAGTGGCCCTGCATGGGCAGAGCTGAGAAATCCCCCACAGAGAGGCTGTCCATGCATGCTCAGATCAAAGATAGATGCTCTTCTCTTTGTTACTCTTGTAGAAAAGATCATGGTATTTCCCTTTGGGAATTGTGCATCGCAGCAGGTCAGTCTTAGCTGTGTTTATCTTAAGTGGTTTTATATCCCTGCATTAGTTTGCCCTAGTAAAAGAAAGGCTGCCACTGGCATTTGCATATCTTCTCAGGTTTTGAGTGGAAAACGATGAGAAGATATTTGACTCTATAATGACTCTTCAGCTTGAGCCTTGCTTATCTTTTCTTTCAGGGGCCTGCTGAATGAAGTGCCATTTCAAGCTAGGGGAGGCACTATGTCACAGAACAATAGATATTGAACAGGGAGCTTTTGTTTGGACTCAGGAAAGAAAGGAGAGTTTACCACCTTTGGAGGAACTCAAGAAGAGCACAGGGATCTAGTTAGGTCATGCAGAGAGAACATCAGAAAGGGAAAATTCCAGCTAGAGCTCAATCTGGCCACTGTTGTACAAAATAATAAAAAAAGGTTTTTTAACTACATTAACAACAAAAAGAGAGCCAGGGAGAATCTCCACCCGTTATTGGATGTGATGGGGGAAGGGCACAGGGCAGGATGGCATTGCCAGCAGGGATGAAGAAAAGGCTGAGGCACTTAACGCCATCTTTGCCTTAGTCCTCTATAGTCTGACCAGTTGTCTTCCTGGTATTCTGCCTCGAGTTGAAAAACAGGGATGGAGAGCAGAATAACCCCCGTAATCCATGAGGAAGCGGTTGAGGACCTGCTGTGCCACCTGGACACCCACAAGTCTATGGGGCTGGATGTGATCCACCTGAGAATGTTGAGGGAGCTGGCTGAGGAGCTTGCCAAGCCTGTCTCCATCATTCATCATCAGTCCTGGTTAGCAGGGGAGGTCCCAGTCAACTGGAGGCTTGCCAATGTGATGCCCATTTACAAGAAAAGCCAGAAGAAGGATCTGCGGAACTACAGGACTGTCAGCCTGACCTTGGTACCAGGGAAGGTTATGGAACGGTTCATCTTAAGTCCACTCACATGGCACGTGCAGAACAGGCTGGGGATCAGATCCAGCCAACATGAGTTCATACAAGGCAGGTCCTGCTTGACCAACGTGGTCTCCTTCACCTGCCTAGTGGATGAGGGAGAGGCAGTGGCTGTTGTCCACCTGGACTTCAGTCAGGCCTTTGACACCGTTCCCCACAGCATCCTGCTGGAGAAGCTGGCGGCTCACGGCCTAGGCAGGTGGACTCTTGGCTGGGTTAGAAACTGGCTGGATGGCCGAGCCCAGAGAGTTGTGGGCAATGGAGTTAAATCCCGCTGGTGACCGGTACCGCGCGGTGTCCCTCAGGGATCAGTTCTGGGCCAGTCTTGTTTAGTATCCTTATCAGTGACCTGGGTGAGGGGATCGAGTGCACCCTCAGTAAATTTGCAGACAACACTAAACTGAGCAGGAGTGTCGATCTGCTGGAGAGTCAGTAGGCTCTGCAGAGGGATCTGGGTGGGCTGAATCAATGGGCTGAGGTCAGTTGTGTGATGTTCTGTGAGGCTAGGTGCTGGGTCCTGCACTTGGGTCACAACAACCCCAGGCCTGTGTCAAAAATAGCATGTCCAGCAGGAGCAGGGAGGTGATCATGCCCCTGGACTCAGCACCGGTGAGGACTCAGCTTGAGTGCTGGGTTCAGTTTTGGGCACCGCAGTATAAGAAAGACATTGAGGTGCTGGGGCGGGTCCAGAGAAGGACAACAAATGTGGTGAAGGGTCTGGGGAACACGTCTTATGAGGAGCAGCTGAGGGAGATGCGATTGTTTAGTCTGGAGAAAAGGAGGCTGAGGGGAGACATTATTGCTCTCTACAACTACCTGAAAGGAGGCTGTAGTGAGGTGGAGTGTTGGTCTCTTCTCCCAGGTTACTAGTGATAGGACGAGAGGAAATGGGCTCAAGTTGTGACAGGGTAGGTTTTGTTTGGATGTTTGGAAGAATTTCTTCCCTGAGAGAGTGGTCAGGCACTGGAACAGGCTGGCCCGGGGGGGGGGGGGGGCATCATCCGGAGTCATCATCCCTGGAGGTGTTCAAAAAACAAGTAGATGTGGCACTTGGGAACATGATTTAATGGTCATGGTAGTGTTGTGTGATGGTTGGACTTGATGACCTTAGAGGTCTTTTCCAACCTTAATGATTCAGTGATTCTATGATTCTATGTCTCTTCACACCTGTCAAGTTAAAGAGCACCTGGAAGGTACCATATTCAGATCTATTATCTTATGTAAGTATTATGCATAATCCAAACATGCATTTTCTCTGTAAATAAATCTAAAGGCTAAACACAGGAGATAGATGTATATGCTTATGTATATCATATAGATAAGTCTATTATCTATCCATACATGTACCTCAATACATGTGTCATGCTGAATGGTTTGAGCAACTAAGTGTAAAACCAAGACCGATGTAAAGAAATTAAATTTAGTATTCTGTTATTGTTTTCCCAGCTAATGACTGTCCTCTAAAATAGTCTGGTTCATTAGTAGAGTCCATCACTCAGTGGTGACAGAGGCAGTACGTCCATCTTGGACATTGCAAAGGCTGAGCACTGGAGCCTGCACTTCCCCTAAGCACCTGTTTCATCCAGAGCCTTGAACCTTCAAGAGTTCCCCTTTTTTCATTTGACTTTGGTCAGGTCCTCAACATGCTAAACTGAACTTTCCCAGAATTCAAAGAAGAAACTCCGACCTGCAAAAAGGACCCCAGAGCTTTATCATAGGATCATGGAATTGTTTTGGCTGGAAAAGACCTTTAAGCTCATGAAGTCCAACTGTTCTCCCAGCACTGCCAGGTCACCACTAAACCATGTCTCTCAGCACCACATCTCCACGGCTTTGAAATCCCTCCAGAGATGGGGATTCCACCACTGCCTTGGGCATGTAATCATAGAATCACTATGGTTGGAAAGGACCTCTAGGAACATAAAGTCCAACCTTCCTCCCAACATTTCCCTAACCACTAGACCATAGCCTCAAGTGCTACATCTACTCGTTTGTTGAACAACTCCAGGGATGATGACTCCACCACCTCCCTGGGCAGCCCCTTCCAGTGCCTGACCACTCTCTCAGGGAAGAAATTCTTCTTAATACCCAATGGAGACCTCCCCTGGCACAACTTGAGGCCATTTCCTCTCGTCCTATCATTAGTAATTTGGGAGAAGAGGCCAACACCAGCCTCACTACAGCCTTCTTTCAAGTAGTTGTAGAGAGCAATAAGGTCTCCTCTCAGTCTCCCCCAGACTAAACAACCCCAGTCCAGCACCTCCATGTCTTTCTCATCCTGTGGTGCCCAAAACCGGACACAGTGCTCTAGGTGCTAAGCTTGTTGTGTTCCTGGGTGTATGAGGGTAGTGTCTGCACAGAGAGCAGGCAGACCCTGGAAGAGACCCATCTGAACTGTGTGCTCAGGGTTTTGATTCTGAGGGTCACGTACCTCAAAAAGCCTGCTGCTGCAGAAGGCCAGAGATATTTCATTACTCTTCCTTGGTTCTTCCTATCTTTACAGACATCACCGTGCATAACATGGGCTTCTTCGAGCTTATTGCTTGGGACTGTGACCTGACCCCACACCACTGAAGAACCAGTCTCATTCATCCCAGCTAGCAGATGCCTGTGTGAGATCTGACAGTTCTTGTCCTTCACAAATATTTCTTATCCCCTTCTATTGCAAATTAAATCTCCCTATTGTGAAACAAAGAACGATAGCAGCGTTTTTTCTATGTCCACATGTTCCCTAGACTGATAAAATGCTCAGTATATACTAAAAATATAAGCACGCTTGGTCCATTCACAACACACAATAAGTGCACAATTCAATTAACTAATGCAATTCATATTTCATTAGGACAGAAGCTGTTTGTGACCTTAAATGGACAACAATTTCATGACGGCATTGCAGAATCTTAATTAGATAGGAAAATAACAAAGACAAATGAAACAGAGGGAAAATGTGCTGCCTGGCAGAATTGTTCCAGAGAAGCTAAAAACAAAAGCTGCAGTTGTTCTGCTAAGTCCTTCTCCTCCTTCACCCTTACTAACAATGCAGAGAACAAAACATTATTGCCATTCTTTGCTTCTGATTAACAATTTGTAGAGAAGGCTCCCTCAGCATTTTGGTATGCACCTGGTGTGTATCTAAGTGAAGAGCAGCTCCCCTAAGAAAAATGGCTTAATGGGGTTTGTATCAGTTTTTCAGATTTGTTTCAAAGGTCCAAATACTGAGCTCTAAATCATTTGTGAAGTGGTAAACCAGCAACAAAACCAGGTATGATTAATAAAATTAATCCTTAGTACTACTAGTACATAGTAAGCACACAAAATCACAATAGATAAGCTGTGATTGCTGTAGCATTTCTTTTTGTGTTACTCTCAAGAAGAAGAGAAGAGATTAATGAGGTTAGTTATTACAGTTTTGTAGTAATTTCATCCTTAATCCCAAGTATTACCATGTATGCTTACCCCTATGTGAGAGAAATAGCTCTCTACAGTCTGTAATGCAGTTTCATTATTTTACTGCATATTGCTAAAACCGTGTCTTGTATTACAGAAACATAAAACAACAAGATCCTTTGGTTTTAAGTAGTACATTTAAAGAGATGACAGAAGGATGAAACTTCAGATTAGAGTTCACGGTCTGAAAAACATGTTCCCTCCGTGCTGCTCCTCTCCTGGACTATGACTTTTGTTTTGAAGATAAAGTCAGTAAATAAATTCTGTACAAAGCTGGAGAGATTTTGCATTAAAGGCAAGATGCTGTATGGGAAGCAATTGGATGTGTAGCAAGATGTGTCTGTTTAATCAGGACATTTGTTGATCTGGGTCAGTAGCAGGATGGTTATTTGTCCCTGGCTAGTGGGTGGCAATGGCAGCAAATGGCTTATAGTAGACAAGAACTGATTTTGATAAACATGTCCAGATGGGTATGATTTAAATCAGTAAATATATTGCTTTGTATAAAGAGATATTTAAAATTAATTTCAGACCAATGCTTACATCTACCAGTCACTAGATGCTACTCGTCTACTCTTAAAATAATATTTGAACCATGAGTAGAATCAGCCTTCTCTGATCCTAACACCTCTGCTGTTTTTCTTCTTTATGATATATTAGGTCAAAGCCCTGTTGTCTGAATATTAATATATTTAGTAGTACTTTTCTCAAAATTACGGTAAGCTGGAGCTAATTTTACTGGAACAGATGAAGTTACTTTATCGGCAGTATTGTCAAATAACTTTTTGATGCACTGAAAGCATCGAAACACTACAGCTGCTAAATGAGAGAGATCACAAAAAGGGAGTTTCCAGACCTCTGATATTAGCTGCTCACCCATACATTCCCTTCCTCTCAAGTTTCAAGATGAGATTATTATAAAAAGAGGCTGATTTGTAAAGAAGAAAAAGAAACTGTCTGAACAAACCTGCAAATAAACCAACTTGGGGGAATTCCCATGTCTGTGTGTGACCTCCACCATCAAAATAAGGCATCCTCAACCTGATAAAAGATTCTGCTGTTTTTTAGTATTTAACTCTTCAGACGATGGGGTATCTGACCAGAGCAGTTCATGCTTCAGGAAAGCTGTGCTTTAACTGTGGTTGGCCCAGCCTGCACTAAGACCCCTTGCAGGCCAGAGGGGTGATGCCTGGGGACGAGCAATGCCACGGGGAGCAGGGTGGTGGCCACCATTGGTCAAAGAGGCAGCCTCTCGCCTGGGCCCTGAGCACTGCACTGACTCCCCACACCACGGAGGAGCTGGGCCCAGGCTATTTATTTCTAATGAATACCACTGTGCAGCCAAATTGCTCTGTACCGCTTCCTTTTAATTTTTTTCCTGTGAAGTTTTTGGCTTGGCTGATGGGCAACGGAGAGGAAATACATCCCAATAAAACTGCCTCTCTTTGGACTTGCGGGGGCCTCATTCCAGTCTGCTTGCTGGCCCTGGGCTTACCATGTTAGACACACTGTGCTGTGATTATTTTAATTTCTTTTTTTGTTTTCCTCTTCTACACTTAAACTTACAGATTTTATGCCAGATTTTTTCTTACTCTTACAGTACTGCAAAACTGGAGTCACCCCACAGCTGTGCCGGGATCTGCTCTGCACTGCCAGTGATTTCACTAATGGCTTTTAGATAGAAGGAAGCTGAGGCTTTAGCCTCAGAGCAATTGTTCTTGGAGACTATTTCTGGCACACAGGAAGGACTCGCAAAATCTCCATCAACTTATTCTAGCTAATTCCATACATGACTCGAAGTATACCAGAGGTGAGTGTCAACTCAGAGAACTCATGGCAAATTTTGGTCCCTGGTTAGACATAGAAACAGAAGTATGACAATCCATGGGCTGCCTGGAAGTGCTTTCTTATAAAAAAGCAGGAGAAACAGCCTTCAAACAGTACACGAGAATATTAATGGGAGTGGGTCCAAATATCTTATTCTAAAATGAACACTTTGACAACCATAACAATGTGGTTTGAAAAGCATCACATTAAAAGGTCAGCTATACCACCCTCCGACTGCACATTGAAAGCATAGCGGATATATTGAGTCATACATATTGTTCATTGTCATTTGCATTGGGTGAAATCCCTGCATTTTACCCAGTTTAGTAAGCAAGCACCACCTTGGGCTCCCTTGGCAATACTCACCTCTAAATGCAGTTACTGTTTATCAGGGTAAAACAACATCTTGTCCCATCCTGCACCAGCAAATCACTCTTTGGTCTTTTGATGGATGTTTGTCCTTTGGAGCCTGTGAGTCATTTCACATCAATGGCAAGAGCGCTCACTAAGGCAATGTAGGTATTTTGAGCTTCACCTCTGGGTTTCCTTTGTGTATGTTGTTCTGAACAAAATGACCAACGACACAGTCTGCAGACAGCCACTGGTGCACTGCAAGATCTCATTTTGTATTTGTCTGGATAAAGGCCAGCTTCATTCTACAGATACCATATAGCACCGTCGGGCTACGTGTTATGAAAAGGCCTCACTGAAGTCAAGTACGCTTTCTGCATTCCAGCCTTTTTTTAAAACTGTCCTCAGGATTTGACCTCATGGGCTTTTCCAATTTTTTTGCACATCACCTAGCACCGGGAGGGACCGATCGACTTTCCAGTTGTCATGTGAGTGGTATTTCCATCCAGAGTACAGCGGAAGCTGTCCTCGCCCTTCCGGGGGCTACACCTGAAGAGTAAGCAAATTTTGTGGGTGTTTAAGCCTTTTTATGTTATCTATGAGCAATGTAAAAATGAGTCATTTGCGCTTCAGCCAGAAGGTATAGTTGGTAAACACTGGTGAGGAGCACTCCTATTTCTACGTTTGTAAATAAAAACAGTCCATGTGGTGCTGACTCTTCAGTGCTGTTACTGACGTGCGTTTTCAGTGGGAAGGTCGGGGGCTCAGCGCACACAGCAGGGCAGGTCTGGTACCTACAGCCACCACTGGCTGGCAGGGGCACCAAGAGTTGTCCAGCAATGGGGAGACCAGGAGGAGGTGAAGGAAAGGAACAGGGGCACCTTCCCCTTATACCACCAAGAGAGGCTTTCAAACCATTTTTAAAGATAAAAATCCCCCTCACAGAGATGCATGGATACACAAAGCAACACAGAGCCTAATCCAAAGACCGCCGAAGGCAAAGAAAGACTCCAGTCATGGACATCTGGATTGAGCTCTGCATGGAGCACAGTCAAAACACATGCCCCTTGCTAAACACACATTTTAAAACTAGTTGGTTTACTGACTGAAGGAGTATTTAGACTGAATTGTGTAAAAGCACAAATATACCATGTAGAAACTACTCAGGAGAGAAGTCACCTCAAGTGCAATATAAAGCCTAATGCTTTTATAGTACCATGGAAATCATAATGTTGTTTGTAAGGATTTTTGTAAGGATTCAATGAATACTCTTGATCCAAGAAGGTATGCAAGTCATATTCCACCTCCCTGATATGGACAGAAAGACCAGTGCTCAGAGGGTTTCATTTGGACCCCTGACCCAAGCTGCACAAGCAATTCAGATGGAAAATTTCGAACATGAAACTGCTGACTTGCTCTCTGCCTCCATAAGCCACCAGGAGAGCACTGGGAGTCCTACTAGCACAGAACACTGAGCATCATCTGTGGATCTTTCCTGTTTCCTACTTTTGTTGGACTGGGGTGGCTGAGCTGCCATGCCCAGCTCTCTTGTCCCAACAGTTGTTTGCCTGTTGACTCTCCAGTCCCCACTGAGGCTGCAGCTCATGCAACTTCTTCATTGCTCCCCTGCTGCTGGGCCACACAAAGTTTCTTTGAGATTCAGAACATCCCTCCAGTGATGCCTGTTTGGAGTTACCAGCTGATGAGTAATAGTGCGCAAAAGTCAGTTACATTCATATTCATAGTTGCCTGCTACTTAAAATGCTAATGATGGGGAAACTTGCCCTACAGGAAGGAGGATGGGGGCAAACTTTTATTAGCCCTAGTGGGCTTTAATCTGCTTTAAATGTTACATTGTCCCAGGGAAAGAAATGCCATTGTTAACATCATTGGTGGCAGTCAGCTGCACTCAATTTAAAATTAAAGGGGAAGAAAAAATAAATGAAAAGGGAAAAAAAAAAAAGGGTCTGCCTGACACACTGCAGTATGGCAGGCTATGGTAAGTTGCCCCAGAAAGTTTTTATTGAATCCAGCCCTTCAGTGCAAGAGAATTCCTTAATCATCTCATTATGTAAAGTCCACTAAAGACATGACGTCCACTGACCCACAGGAGGCTGTTCCCATGCGCTGTAAGCATTGTCTCCACTGATCAGCACTGGCTCCAAGGTCGCATCAATGAGTCCATAGTACCAGGTCATGTGCACAGGTGCTGCGTCCCTCTTCTCACCCAAGCCCACGCCACGTCCTTGCTCACAATAACACTGCTGAAGGTGGGACTGGCAGAGCTCAGCTCCTGCAAAGGCACAGGCTGTGAGTGTGCAGAGTGGGTGTTTAAAACCAGCTGGTGTTGGAGCTTTTGTGGACCGAGCTTTCCTCCCCACTGTGCACAACGAGTACTGGTGGTGCCAGAGACCCCTTCTCCTGCTTCCCCAGCACATCACTTGTGCCACAAATGCAGTGCTCAGGAACCACTGCACTGACTTTACCCATCGGCCTGATCCCACGGTGCCTGGGTGCACCTACTCTTGGGGCAGGGCAGCATCCATTCCAATAAAGTTATTCCAGTGTACAAACTAGCAGAACCAGATGTCTTCTGCATGAAAAATAATACTACATGAACGGAATCTGTCTGTTACTGGGGGAACCTCACTTTTGAAAATGTTCTTTCATTTGGCTTAAAAAGGCTAGAGGCAAGAGAAGCCAGTCAGACTCTTGAACCTGCTGCTGTCTTCACATCTCTCCAAGGTTTCCATTCACTATTGTCCATTTCCCAGTCTGCGCTTCACTGCCGCACACGGTGCTGAAAGAGATGCCCTAGTGGATGTTTATTATAGGGATTGACCAGGTGGCCCTAACTGCCCAAATTACACTTGCTGCCTTCTATTCATCACACCCACTTAACGAACAGAGAGGCTGGCAGCTGTCAAACAACCAGCCTGGAGAACCAAAAGAGAAGCCAGGCATGAGTGACATCCCCCAGCTTGACCCAGCCCCCTGGCAACTTCCCCGTGCCCGTGCCCATTCAGCTCTCCTGCAGGCCCAGGTGAATGGGCCCGAGCCACTGCCGGGCAAACAGACAAGAATCTGGCGGAACTGATCAATGTGTTTAGATAAGGTGTAACAAGTGTACGTAGCAACCTGTCGTTTTGCCCCTGCCTGGCAAAGAGCAGAGGAGAGAAAAACAGAAACCCCTGTACTGGCTGCTTCAGGCTGAATTCTTCTCTTTGGCACTACTGTTAATCAGCACCAGCGTAACCATGGAGTTAGCCTGAGTTCAGGATAACACAGTGGCTCCATTAAGAAATGCGAGCACAGAAATACAGCTGGAAAGTCCTAGGCCAGCAAATTAATTCCTTGAACTCAGCTCAGCCACCTCCATCTTCACATACAGTTTTTATGGAACAAAGTTACAGAGATGTTGGAAGTTTAAAAATCAAAATGTTAGTTGTGCTTGAAATGGCCAAATGAAGATTAGAGGAAAGCTGACACCCTCCAACAGCTTAACAGAACATGAGATGACATAAATGAGCATGTAAATATCTATAATTTCACAGCAGTACTCTATACACTGTACTATTTTTGCTCACACACCAATTCCAGCGCTCACTAATTGGAATTTCTTCAACTCTGAAAAGGACCTGTATAGGACTGAGAAAAGAAAAACTAGGACAACACTGAATACTACCTAGCTCTTGAGAGAAGAGCCTCTTACATGACCAGGGCTGTATTCAGTTGCCTTTGCTGTTTTCTTGCAGAAAAGCAGGTGACCAGTTTTAAATAATGGAAGAAAAGATTTTGTTTATAGAACAAACTGGAAAAGAGACTCTACCTGCAGAGGCCATGTACACAGCCAAAGTCTTCCCCTGGCTTCACTTAGGAGTTTATTGCAAAGCTAAAGAAGGCTTATTTCATCTTTTTCTTCTCTAAACTACATATATATTTATAAATATATACAAAGACTCAGGACAGAAAAAGCAAGTCTGTCTGTATAAAATCCCCTCTAGCTGAAAACTTTTCTGCTGTGTCAAATTCAGAATACAGTGCAAACCCAAAACCCAGAGAAGAGTATTTTGCGATGTGTTTAGTTTTCAGGGGATTTTTTTTTCCTTATAGATAAAATTAAGACGTTTGCAAGATGAAGTGTTTAGCATAGAAAATTCACCAATTATACATTATAAAAAGGCTGTTGCTAATAAAATTTTACAGAAAAATTTATCAATTTGTAATCACACACTGTATCACCCACCAGAAAAAAACTCAGCCAAGCTGTGTCCCAGTACTGAAGTGCAAGGCATGTGGACATGTGCCTCCCTCTACCTCAGTTCCTTTAACAACAGTTCCTCCTTAGTTTGCTTAGGCACTTTATTTATAGTCTGGCCCAATCTTTCAGCTGCAGTTTAAGATTCAGTTTTCATCCACTGAGTTCAGTATATTTTAAGTGTTGTTGTGGCCTGAGAGGTATCAATCATCCATCCCTTAGGAGTCTTACCCCTTGGCAGCTGGCAACGCCGAACCCTTCAGCTCCAACAGCACACAGATAGGCCCACAAAATGATTCGTACCTTTAGCTGTCATTTTAGGCATGCCAGTTCCAAATTTGGGCAACCTCTCTTAGTAGCTGTGAGTACTGATGTCCTAATTTAGCACCACTAATATTTTCCTAGGTCTCCAGATGTTGGCTGCCTATCTGGCTTTGCTCTGGCTTGATCTGGTATGCACCCATACAGATCACCACCAGAATCAGGCCTCACCAAAAGAAAACCAGCATTATCCTTGTGCTACTACTCCCCTTTTTGAGAGAATAAATACTTGTTTCCTCCCTTGCTCGCTACAAGGACTACAAGATAAAAAGACTATCCCTTTTTAAAGTGGGTCTCTCCTCTACTGAAGCTTTTTCATTTTGTTTTAAGGCTTTAAAATTAGTCACTGGAATAGGATGAATCCCACATCTTCACATCCCTGGGCCAGCATCAGGCTGCAAAGTCAGTCCACAAGGGTGTCTAACAGAGTTACTGCAGGCAAAATGAAACAGCACTGAGAGGAGATGACCTAGATGAGGGCTTGCCACGTAACTCACAACCATGGGAAGGTGCCTCAGGGATGGCCACTACAGCCCTTAGCAATTTTTTTGTGAAAACAAACCCAATGAATGCTAAGCTTGTGTTTCCAGACTGCAGGATACAATATTAACAGCAATTATAAAACTAGCACTTGGACTCATATAAAAAAGAAGCAGCTCATGACCAAGTGCAATTGTAAATACTGCTTGCATTTTAGCAAAGCCTAAGACAACGCATAAATCCCTACAATACAGAAAATGCTGAGCTATAATATTCCTGATTTGCATACTAGAGCCAGGTATGCTGTAATAGCCACAACCTTCAACTGTAGCTACGCACTTTTTATCCCCAAAACATTTGCTTTAAAGACCTCTAAATTAACTGCAGACATAATAATGATACAAATTGTCTTGTGAGCATCGAGGACACATTATCACTGAGCACAACAGTGAGCACAAGTTTTTTTTTATTCCCTAGGTCAAAAAGAAAAACTATTCTCTAGCAGAAGGTGCTGTAGAATTACCAACAGAAGTGACAGGTGTGTCAGCAACACCATCTAGTCAGCAAAGATTAACGCTCAGCTTTACTATTTTCAGTGAAGTGGAGATTTCTGGGGCAATCCCCAAACTGACTTTGAGATACTGTCTCCTTAGAAAGGAAAAACTAGCATCAGACTAACAAGATGTCAGAGGCCTGCGAGAGTGAAGCTCTTGCAGAGTGGGCAAAATAATCTACTAGCTCCTCTGCCTCTGAGCCACCTGAAATTCTGAGATTTCACCTCCTGCTTCCCAAGCCAAACACTTGAGAAACAAACAAACAAACAAACAAACAAACCAGGAGTCTGAGAGATCCGCAGCTGAGCCTCCAGAGGCAGTGGGGCATATCCTACTCGGAGACCCTGAAAGCAGATTGTCTTGTGCAGAGCAAAATGCCCCTCTCTCCTGCCCACACTGTGGAGTAATTTTCAGTGGGGTGATTATGTGTTACTAGCCCAGATGGTTGGTTGTTACCAAGTTCCAGACGAAGAACACCCTGCTAAAGCGTATTTTAACTGCGTATCCAAAATGCTCTACATCTGTTCAGCTTGGATGGGTTCAGTGATTCAGTTACTGTAAGCTCAGGCTAGTCTGAACCTGTTAAGTGCTCAATTAAGCCTGATCCACTGCACTTCTTTATTTTCTGTGTAGATGGATTCTGTTTTTTCCATGACACAAGCATTTCCCTAGCCTTTTGGAAAAGGCATTTAGCTGAAAAGCACGGAGTAGTAGGAAATTGTTTGCTTTTGGTACGCTGCGACGGAAATAAAGTCAACATGATAGATGAGTACTGAGTGAGTGGAAGTTATTTTTCCCAAGATGTCACACTTGTGATTCAGAAATGAGTAATCTCAAGCATCAAATAAAGTACGGGCAAAACCACCAAAATATACATCATGTATAGCAAAACAAATGCTCACACACACATATATATGAGCTCATGCTGAGCCATACAAAACCAAATAAACACTCATTTGTCACAGTGCAAAGCAACAGTTACAGCTACAGCATGCAGAGGAAATTATGTCTACACTGCAAGAGAGTGTGGCTGGACTTAAAACTAGGTGAATGCACCAGACCTGCATCAGAAGAAAAGCTATGGAGATTTCAATCAGTTTTTAGATGATTATTCTTAATGAGCTCTTGTTCCATGATGTCTGCAAAGATGCTCGGTTTACAAGGCCACAGCTTTAAAAATTCATTTTCTTCCTTTTGGGCTTTTCCATCAGGAATTCCTTATATAGACTTGTTTGATCCTCCACGGGAGGAAAAAACCTGAATAACTCCCGTCTTGTTTGGCTACCACCGACAAATTGACATAGGCACTGAAATTAAAACTGCTCAATTCAATTTGGGAATGAAAGAAGAACCTGATTTTGGGCAGGGGGGGGTGGCGTAGAAAATAAAGCCCACATAGCCAATTGCCTCCATCAGCTCACAGGTCTTATGAGCTCCTCTAACACAGGCAAACCGAAGCCTCCTGAAGCAGGTCTGGTAGGGAGCTTCCCTTGAGGGCTGTGGCTGTAGTTTATGAACGTGCAGCTTGATTAGCAGCCAGTGACCCCATTAGATGAGGCTTTTCATTTGTTGGCTTGGACAAAACTCTCCAGGGACCGTCACAGCTGTATGCCAGGCGCAGAGATCTCACTGCTGAGGTGAGGGAGATAGCTTTCAAAAACGCCTTGAGGAAAGGTTCAGTAATTCAAAGATCAACCTTTGGGCTTGCAGAAAATAAAACATTTTGTTTCAGGTTTTGCTGAATCAAATCCCTGTAACTTGTGAAGACACCTATTCTGCAGTACAGAAACCCATGCATCCCCCCAGGTGAGGAGCTGTCGCTGAAAATCACACGTAGCCTAATGAAGCTCCTCTTTCTATAATTAGGGGAGAAGTATGACTATTTATTTCTAACATGACTTTCACACTGTGCTTTGTTTTTTTAAAAAAAAAAAAAAACAAAAACACCAAAACAAAACTGAAAAACAAGACAAGGAAAGCTCCTAAGCAGCTGATGACCTGCTCAGTGTAGATCAGTTACAGAGGAGCAACTGTGCTCTTCACAAAGGACTTTTGACGTAGGCAGCAGGAAAGCAGTGATTTCAGACGGGCTGGGCTTGCAGGGTGGCGATGGCAGGGGACACTTGCGGCAGGCCTGAACTCTTTTGCTAATTAGCTCAAACCGTGACAGATCCTGGGGCCCTGGTCTCTGGGGATGAGGGTGTTTGGAAAGCCCGTGACAGTGTCTGGCTAGCTGGGGGATGCTGCCAAGACCCGGTGCTGACTTGGCAAAAGGTAAAGGTGCTGACCTTTGCAAAGCAGAGGAGAGGGAATGACTACTGGTCCTGGTGGGATGGATGCAGCAAACTAAATATAGCAGGCATTAAGACTAGAAAGATGGTAGAGCTTCAAACATCTATTGAGAAGAAAGGAGGTGAGAGCAGTGGGGAAGAAAAGATCATGCTGAATACCATGCGTTTCACTATTCAAATCTGTCAGGTCACAGATGCCTTCAAACAGCGTGTAATGCTTTAAGTTGGTTTGTTCAGTTAAGCACTGCTAAAGCTTTGACCTGAGTTTAAATTTTGGCTGGAGACATAAGCAAGAGCAGTAGCATTCAGCAAAATCCTACAATGACACGATTCGGTGAACATTCGTTGTACTAACAGTGTTTCAACACTGTGTGCTGGCTGCTCCTGTAAGGTTCTTGCATGCATTTTAGAGAGAAAGGGGATATATATATTGTCATTTGGACATGTCATATCAACTTCTGTTCCTAATGTGTTTGTCTGGCATGATTTTCTGTTCCGTTCCTTCCTTAAAATCTCCCTTTATGGCTGTCATGCAGTAGATCTGTTATTTTTAGACTCCACATTTTTTTCACTTAATACTCATCTGATTGTTCAAAGCCTGACCATGGAATCTCAAAATATACATCTGCATTTTTCCACAGCTTCATGCCGAGTTCATGTGAGATTTTTATCAGCAGAAGGATTTCAGCCTGGGAGGTTTTGTGGCTTCAGCCCCAGTGACTACAGGTGGGAAGCGTTGATTCATTAGTGAACAAGTCTGAAGGTTGCAAAACAACCTTCTGCCATGGCACTGAGGCTGTGCAGTAAGTTATCTGATGTGCTGGAGTTTCCAGTGAAAGGCATTTTCCAAGAAGTATCAGCAGTTTTGAACTGCCGGTATGAGAGAAGGGTTTTTTTAAAAAAATGTCCCAAACTCTCTACTCTTCCCTCTTTTGTGCTGCTGTTCTACTCTGGAAACTTCTTTTTATTATTTCTTAATGCTGACACATTGATTTAAGAGGGCTGCTCTTCGAGGCAGAGCCATGGCTCATGTGAAGTGGTTCAGCTCTGCTGACCACTAGAGTTGCACTAGCTTGCACCACCTAAGACAGAGCCCTCCCTGATTTTTTCAGAATCAGATCTGTTGTATTTAGAAGGAAAAATCAATTTCAACAGTTTCTTAATCTCATTAGCTCTATAAAATCACACAGCAGGGCAGGGAATGGCAGCTGGCAGGCATCTGTTAAGGAACAGATTTTACCAGTGAATGGAACATCTCCTCAACCATCTGTTTGTAATGTGTAGAAAGAGGAATTACTGTTGCTGGTGACTTCAGCCTCAGAGATATTTGCTGGAGATCCTATGTGGTCATTCAAAAAATACCTTAGACGGTCATGCACCCAGAATACTTGAGAAGAGTACTGACCTCATTCAGAGAGAAAAAAAAAAAAAAAAGAAGAAGAAAGAAAAAGAGTTTACAGAATGAGAAATTAGCAGGTGGCTGTGCAATAGTGATGGTCATATTAGGATCAAGTAGAATAAAGCATCAACCAAGGAAACTAATGACAGAAATTTAAATGCCTCAGTATTCCCAAACTTGATGGATTAATGTAACTGACTGGCAACAAAAATTAGTAATAGAAAGAATTGACAAAAACATGGTTTTATAAAATGATCTACACATACCAGAGTCCATTTCAAAACAAAGAAAAGCCTAAAGCTATTAGTCTTGATAAAAGGACATTTCTAATAGAGAAGGATATACAGAAGCAGTGATAAAATGTACAAGTATAAAAGATGGGGGAAAACCAAAAATACATAAATTCTACTAGTAAAGGACTTATAAATTAGCATAAGAGCCTGATGTGAAAAGCCTAATGCCTGTTTCGGTGGTCCCAACCCAGAAAAATGAGTATAAGGCTTCCTCGGGGGGAAGCACCACATTTGGGAGCCATGTGTGAGACTGCTGGAGGTAACGTGGCATGGTACAACATCATGTTGGTCTCCGTCCTGATTTGTTCTTGTGTTTCCAGACCTATAGCTAGCTTGGGGCCCTCACATTGCTGTCCACACAGCAGTGGCATCGCATGGTTTGGAAAGATCCCACAGCTTGGAGACACATGGGAAAACTCAGGAGAGAATCACAAAAACGAGCTGGGGCTTATATTTCTGGGCTCACTTGGTGGCCCAAAACACTGCAACATAAACCCTCAGGCTTATCAAATGAACGCGGGCACAACTCACGCATGACACAAAGGCAAGTAGTTAGATGAGTTAATAGCCACTATGTCCCTAACCTCTACAAATCTAAGGAGAATCTTGCTCTTTCCCACAGATCAGAAATACGTTTAACTACCCTCCAGCAAGCTCAGAGGAATTGCACCAGCCCTTACAAACACAAACTGGAAGATATTTAGATAACTGTGGGTATCATATTATAAACAGGTAACTTGTACTTGGCTGTTTTGCAAAAAAAAAAAAAAGATAAAAAAATTCCAGTATTTACAAGGGTCTTTGTGAAGGTATCTAAGCACCCCAGAGCTTTGCTGACTCACAGAGCCTTTGCAGTGAAAGGAGATCACAAGCTCTTAAGGAGACGTGTATACATGGCAGAAGAGGTCTTGAAAGAGCGGATGAGGATGTTTATAATGATTTGAGTTTCTGTCATTAGAGTTGAGACCCTTTGCACCCATACGGAAAATAGTCAAAGGCAAAAGAATTCATCCATGGACTGTCAAGAGTGACATGTCTATGAGGAGGGAGAGCCTGGTGGATGCTATAGGGGAAGGGTGCCACCACTGAGCTGCTGAAATTTTAGGGTGGGGATGGGGAAAAGAGTCACATATGTTAGCTGAAGGTTGAAAGATTTTGCAATGAACTTGAAGGTTCATCAGCTGTAGACATGTCATGGGTTGCACCGGGCCTGCAGCTAGAAAGATGAAATCCTGTGGCATGGAGATCTTGAGAAAGATTTCTTGTAACTAAGGGCATCTTCACATATCCAAACAGAGGGTGACAAAGCCACAGGCTTTCTAACGAGTCACTGGTACTATGTGTACGTACCCACCTTGCCCTGTGAGAGGCTTACCCATGACAGCCTCAAGCCTTGCAAGCACCTCGCCAATAGAGTTGAGTCTGGCCAACCCTACATGTGGTGCTGGGGTTTCCCTGCTTGGAGCAGAGGGAATTTTAAACATCTTTAAATTTAAGAAAGGAAATCAACCGACTGAGCAAAGAGCTAGCCCAGAGAAAATACAGGAGATAAACCATGCCCTCAACTCAAGGCCAAAGTTAACTTGGGATTGCAGAGTAATGCCTCCATCCTTGGGGGGTTTAAATACTTATATCTGGAAGCACTTACTTTCCTTCAAAGAAAAAAATAACCCAAAGGCCTGTACATTCCTCTTCCTTCCAAAATTACTTCTCTGATCTAACCCAGGAGGTCTGGGCTCACACCACTCTGCAGGGATATGGGAAGACCTCAGACCATTCTTCTCCCAGCACAAAGGGATTGCAGCCCACTATTTCACTTCATTTCAAACCCAACATTTTGGGTTATCCCAAGATGAGAATGCAGCAAGCCCCTCCTGCTGTATGGTTTCCACAGCTCACAGATAGTTTATTGAGACAGAGGGAGGAACAAACCCTGTGATGGAGCAGCAGAAGTCCTCATCCAGGAACAACTGTGAGGTACAGCATGTATGGCACCCAAGAAGGGCTGTATACCCAAAATGCATCTGTTCCCCACCACCACCCACTAGACCAGGAATGGTCTAAAGATACCAGCTCTGCTTACAAAGCCTGCCTCCCTCTAGCATTAGTGTTCATTGGGGTAGTGAAGTGCTGGGCTTAAACCCCCAGCCCTGAATGAGAGTTGGCATATGGATGATGACCACAACCAGGACCCTCCTGATTGGTTTTCACCCAGGGTCTGGCCAGCCTTGGGTGGGAACTGATTAGGAAATACCACAAGGTGCCACCACCTTCCACATTACCTTGGAGGTGGGATAAGAAGCCACCTCTATAAGAGCTGACTTGCCCCCAGTGGAGTTGGGAGGTTTGTTCATGCAGTGGATGTGCTGCATGGGAATTCTGGTTATTGAAAGGGGCTCTCAGGACAGCAGGGTGAGATGATTGGACCGATCACCTGGGTCCTTCCATGTACCATGGCATGGTTCTGGAGTGAGCTCGCTCCCTTCTGCACGTCCTGTGCTGTGAGTGTACTGACTTAGTCCTCCCTCCAGTGGTCTGTGCATGTTGGATTGTTGGTGTATGATTTTGGAGTGGAGGGGGGACTTTGGCAGTTGGTTTGCCTGTTGATGATAATATCTTTCTTAGTCAGGCAAGTGGTCAGTAGAAGAGGTAGGTATCAAACAGCAGATTCCCAAACCTTAGTCTGTGTGGTAGGCCATAGAAATGCTGGAGCAGTTCTGTTAGAGGTGTGCCCACTGTGCTTTCCTTCTTCTCTTCAAAAATTAGCAGGAGTACTTAAAGGAAAATAGTTCCTTTACCCTTTGCTTTTGCAAGTAGGATTTACCTTGTACATCTAAAATTTCCTATAGAACAAAAGCAAGTTCCAATTCTTAAAGCTGTGAAGCAACAGAGGAATGTAAAGCAACTGAAGGGTATGAAAACCTCTTGTAAAAGTTAATCATTTTCATGTGTCTTTGTGAAAGATAATTTTATGTTTATGCAATCATAAATACGCTACAAGCTAGCAGACAAAAGCAAACAGGGTTTACTTAATTTTTTCTTTAACAGTTGCTCTGGATTCTTAGGTCTTATGCTCTATACCTCCTGTCACTTAACTTGGCTTAAAATTGAAACTATTGCTCTTTGGCCTAGGACTTAGTTTTTCTAGACTCCTGCACTAGATGCTTGTACTACAACTACCCAGGTTATCCAACATCTAATTAAACACAGATAGCACCTGCATTTCTTATGGGAAGGCAGCAGAAACTGTTCTGAGCAGTCTGAAAGGGAAAGGAGTGCATTGGCAGGTAAATGAAGATAAGATGGTGGGGAAAGCAGATCACCTTTGGATTAAGGTCAGTAACAGTGCATTTAGGCTCTTCCAGAGTGATACCTGGTAGATTAATTTTGTCTTCTACTAGTAAATATATTCCTAAATATTAAACTGATCTGTATGTGAATGTTATGGGTTTTTTTGCTAATACCTGTTGCATTGATAATATCTTTATGGATGAACAGCTTTATATGTAACCTGGAAGCATCCTTACACCCCCCACTTGAAGACTTAAGTGGCTAATCCTTATTCACACCTGTTTTTTCTGAACCTTTAATGTATTTTGTATTAGGTTATTGCTCCCTGTAAAAAGCATTAATTTCTCACCTTCTGCCTGCAGCTTCACCATCAAGAAAGTAAATTTTTAGGCTTATAGTATAAAAAAAATACAAAAGCAATGACTTCTTTCAGTTTCACTTAAATATGCAGCTACTTCAAAATAAGCAGAGCTGTCTTAAGTCTGTCCCAAGTGAACTGTTTCATACTCTAGTTCCAAATGTGCCACAAACTCCATCACTGCAACCTTGTTTCAGAAAGCTGTGCTCTGAAAAAGACCTCAGACTCTGCTCCAGATTAATACCTTGGGCCTCAGTTCTTCCCAAACTTTTGCATTGTAACAGCCTTGAAGACAACTGATTAAAGACATGATGCTTTCCTATTTCTGGGTTGTGAAGCTGGGCACCAAATGGGCAATTCCAGCACCATATTGTAAGCCAGCCTCCCTGCTTGCCCATCAAAAAGGTAACACGGGTGTTACCTATGACAGCAATAGCTGCATATATCTAAGCAAGACAGGTGAATGCCCTTGGCTGTTGCCTAACACCCCCAAGTACTTTGACAATGTTTTCCTGACTACGGACACATCTGCCCGTGCTACAAAACTGAAACCCCTTTGTGCTCTCTTCGCTTGGATTGCCTCCACAGCACTCTCCTTTTGAGTGTAAAAGGAAGCAGCAAGAAGTAGAAGGGTCTTGGAGCCTGCTTGATGAAGCCACTACTGGTAGCATGTCTTTAGCCAGCTGATGACTGTGAAGGCAATATGTGGTAAGAACTGGGGGATGGGGCTCATCACCTTGCTGCCAAGTGTCTCCAGCACCAACACCCTCAAGAGACAGAGGTCAGAGTGACACTGGCCTTCTTACAGTAGCAGGACAACGGTGTCCGAGCTTCCAGTATGCACCCAAACAACACATTACCCTGCCAGTGGCCTCAAGCCATGAAGCTCCCATGAAAAAAAGTCACAGCAGCTCCAACTGTCAGCCCTGGGTGACCTTCCCCGCTCTGGGGGCTGGCCGTGGCCCAGGGGTGCCCGCCTGGCTCCAAGGGGCTGGCGGTACTGCCACCGCTCGGGGCACAGAGGCCAGGGCACGCCCCTTCTGCAGTCGGCAGCGAGGTCACTGTCACTGCGAGGTTCTTCCTTCCATGCTGTCCCCTGTCTGCAGGAAGCGCTCCAGGGCGATGGGGCGGGGTGTCGGGGTGCCAGCCACACCGCCCCCGCTTCCGAGAACCCCGGCACTCACCACTACCGGCCTCCTGCCGCAGCGCCGCGACGCCTACCTGCGCTTTCACTGGAATCCTCGACCCGGGGCTATTTACAGCCTTTTCTTAGAGAGAGACAGGAAGCCAAGCGAATTGGAGCCGTCTACGGTTACCTCTGCCCTGGCCCTTACCGGGCTCCAAGCAGCACCTCGTGCCTTGACAGAGAGATCTACAGCTGGAGATAACTCAGCATGCCGCTCAGACAGGGACCAGAAGTGCCCGAGTCTGCTCCAGCCCTCCTGGGGTGGCAGGTAGGGACCAGGAGTCCTGGTTGCCCTGGTGAGCAGGGACTCTCTCATTTCTCTCAGTCTTGCAAGAGGCCAGTGTTCCAACGGGAGGCAAAAGTGGTGCTGTCCCCATCGAGGCACCTGCGGAACACAGAGGACGGGTCCCTGGGCAAGCCTGTGGTATCCCCACCACTGCAGCAGACGCCCTAATCCCAGGTACGCAGAGTGTACACCAGGGGAGGGAGGAAGGAGGCAGGCGAAATGCTTCATGGTAAAGCTTCACCTTCATGGTAAAAGGGATGGTTCCACAGAAAGCTAAAAAGCAAGTTTTCCTCTGAATGAGCACAGGGCAGACGGAAACACAGCACCAGAGGAAGCATATCCTTTGCTCTTCTGCTGCAATACCTGCCTGACAGGGTTAAGTGCTAGTGAGCTCTACAAGCTCATCTTCTGCAGAAAAGTTTTCTTCCATCCGAAACCTTGAAGAATAGACAAAGAGCAAGGCAGCAGCTTAAAGGGACACTTCCCCAGGGAGGAAGCAAACCCTCTGAGCTAGGACGTGGTGCTTCCTCTGTGTAAGTGAATTGGAGTTACAATCTCTTCTGCCCATCAGGTGTAAAAGGCTGCCTCTGAACTCAGGTGATGCACCTCTGCACTCACCAATGCCCCATTTCAAAGGGCATCTCTTGCTCCAGGGAATCATTTTGGCTGAGAGAAAACAACCGCAAGGAGAAAACAAACATTGTATTTGGGCCACCTTTGTATGATGCTGAAGTCCTATTATAAGCTGGGCCTTATTGGCTGAGTGTCAGTGCTGTGAGGGAGCCCAACCCCCAGCGCCCTGAGCACAGCTGGGCTCAGCTGCTGGGACCCCAGGGCTGCTGAGATCCCTGTTCCGAGGCAGGATGCCCACTGGCCCCCAGAGGTGGTTCCCTGCTGCAACAAACTCACTTGTGAAATGCCTATGGGGCCCGGAGTGCTAAAGCAGGGCCAAGCCTCTTCTCCTCAGCTTTAGGCCCTGAGCACAAGAGTGCCATGCCTGAGGCTGCACACGAGGGGAATCGAGAGGCTTGCTGTGGGCACACAGGGTACCGTGGGGAAAGTCGGATGCCTGTGAATGGCACTTGCAGAGTGACAAATGTTTCCTATAGAGCTGTATCCAATGCCTAACGGGCAGCGTTCAGCTGGGTGGAGAAGCAATGCCAGGAAGCTCTCCCGCCACACTCGAAAATGCTCTGTCCTGCAGGTTGCCAGCTCCTGCTTGCTCTGCTGGACACAGCTCCCAGGCTTTGTGCTGGCTCAGGCTGCAGGCTCAGCTCTTGCATGGGAAAACAGGAGAGCTCAGGATTTTTGAGGTCCAGGCTCTTTTTGCCAATGTGAAACATCTACTGGCATGTCATAAGGACTGGAACAATGCACCCTTTTTGTCGCTGTTGAATCTGCAAAACAAAGCATATGTCTTCTCTTTTCCTCTTCTTTTCATTAAGGGAAAAAGTATCCGTAAGTTATAGTGACAGGATATCCAAAAAATCCTCTCCAATCAAAAGAACTCTAGATTTGCAGAGGCAAGTCCTCAAAAGGTCAGAGATGCCAGAACTGAGACTGCCTGCTCAACAGAAGAAACAGAGGGTGACTGAAATGAATATGCTCGGCCCTTCTCACAGAGACAGAGGACTGCCACACTGCACTCCATAAAGTAGCTGGAGAGAACAAATGGAAATATTTTCTTCAGTGTCAGGGAAGTGACAGGGAGAGGCAAAGCCAAGCAGCTCCCAGATAGGAAGCTTTAGCCTGAGATGGTCCTTCCTGCACCTGGTCCCAGCGCAGGTTTCAGTGGAGAAAAAATGAAGCTCTTGAGTCTGATTCCATATTGACTTGTTCCAGTTTTGCACCAGTTCAGCTCGCATTATTTGAAAACAAGCAAGCTCTTAGCTTTAAAAGTCAGGGTTTTTTTCTTTCTAAGGAAAGGAAAAAGACAAGAGAATAAAGGACTCTCTACCAATAATCCATTATATGGAGGCATTTCACAGGAGCTGCTTTGCATAAAACCCAGCAACTAAGCAATGGTTTTGATTTTTCCTGAACAGATACAGCAGGAGACGCTTTTTATCAGAATCACAAATATCAAGCTATATTTTTTTGTAACTTGCACTCAGATATATTTCTGCATTGTGAATGCAGTTGTAACAGCTTGAGTTGTCAACTGCTTGGCCTCTATACTAACTCTGAAACTAAACATCGAGGCTTACAAACAAATCAAAACATTTTGGCAAACCAAACTCACACAGCTATAGAGTACACACCCTTTATTTTCTTAATCTAGCCTGCCTCCCAATAACTAACTACCTCATTAGAAAGGTACCTTGTTTAGAAATTCAAGCAAACTCTAGGATCCATGCATGTGCCAAAGGAAAGGCTTTTTTTTTTTTTTTAAAGTTTCATTTGCTCCATGGTTTCAGTCACTCAGCTTATCAGAGAGTGTGATTTATTAGAAAAATACAATCAACGAATAGAAATTAAAAATCCAGTGACCCTTCACTGCAAGGAACAGGAGTTTTACAAGCATTACTGATGAGAAAAGAACATCAAATGACCCACATGCTGGTAGCTGAGCAACTGCAAAGCTGACTTTTTCCAGTCTACAAAATCATGGGATTTTTTTTTCTTTAAAAAAACATAACAGCCAGTGTTCATGTTCCCAAGTGGAAAAAGTGTCTGAGGACCTTATTTACAGACTTGGAAGGGCAGGCTAATTCCTTGTCCTTGTAGCTAGTTTTAGGAACTTTCAGGTTTTTCTTGGCAAATACTCAAATGCAACATTGATGTCTTGCTCAGGGTAGCTTTAGTCAACATGTTTTCTGTTAAACTCACCTGCAGTGTGAATTGAGCAATTGTGTGGCCTGATTACTACCAAACAGTTATTTTAAAAAGTAATCCTTACAGTTAACAAAATGACAGCAGAGGCCTTGGCTTAGAAAGGCACCAGGAAGAGAGCATTTTCTTAGAAAAGCATAGTTCTCAGTAAATAAACCACAGAGCTACTGCTGTGCACATTAAACCACAAGGCTATATTTATATAGAATTAAGGGTCTTAAATCCCACCTCCACCCCCACCCCGTAGCTTCTGTCATTCAAAAGTAAGGATTTTCAGATGTACATCTAGTGTTTTGACTCCTAACACAACCTCTTGACCCACCCTATCAGGCATCCACATTACAGCCATGGGGAGCACAAACTCTTTTTTCCATAGGACTGTTCAATTTAAGGCATCTGAAACATCTCCACCACTTATTATTATTGATCTTCTGGGTTACAGTTGTGCTGAGAGGCCCTGCCGTGCCAGCTTCACAGCAAAGTAAGAGTCCCTCTCCCTTGTAGAACTGCCATCCAAAGAGGCCACAGAGACACCACGAGTCAGGGGAAGCAAGTGCTCCAATCCCAAACATGGACAAGAGGAAATAAATTGGTCTCCTAAACAAGCATCCCAATTCAGAAACACACTTCAAAAATGCCCATGCTTAACCCTTCACAGCGCCCTGAGGGACTAGTGAACTCCAGAAGCTCCTGCTTGCCTGGACTACGTGCTATGGTCCGTCCTCAGCCGGTGCTGTCACCCACACGGCCAGTTTGGCAGAGCCACTTCAGGCTCACTTGATTTTTCCATCAGAGAAGCATGAACAGCCTTTACAGCATGCTGGTACCCAAAGTTGGATTCACATGAGCTGGTTACAAAAAGTATTTGGCAAAGCAGCTTCTGTCTGGGGAGAAAAGGAGGGCAAAGCTCGTGGAATGGGACTGCAAAACAATCATGGAGATGTCATCCTATGCCTAATGCAACAAACTGCCAGTAACATTACTTTTGTAAGCTTGTTTTTGCTATTTCATTTAGGCAAGAAGAAACAGGAATTAATAGCACTGCACCTGCACTGCATAACCCAAATCGGAGCTCCAAAGACACAGACCATCCTCAGGAGAAACAGACTTTTTGGGGCACATCCCTTACTCCTCCAGTTTCACATATGTCTGTCTCCTTCCCACGGAAATCAGGGGAAGGAGGAAAATGAGTCTTGTCCCAGAACAGCTTTCAGCATCACTGAAGGAAGCATCCACTTGAAGGTTGGAGTCAGAAGGTAGAGAGACTCACCCAAGGAGCTCCGCAGTAGTTTCTGCCACAATCTAAATAGGCTCTGGGCACCACTGAACTGAGTAGTTACTGACTGCTACTCTCGTTGGCTTGAGTTGAGCAACGATTTCACATAGTTGCCTCTAACCCCATCAGACTGACAGTTCTGTGAGGAAAGTAGAAAGACTCCAGGAATAGCTAGGGAAAAAAACACTGGGTGACTCACTTCTCTGTATCAAATAATATTATTTTGTATCTGTAGAGATACATCAAGTTTATTCCACAAAGCAAATAATAATTTTCCCCCTCTTAAGCCAGCTGATTCAGTGGGGCACCTGTTATCAAGGAGATTGAAAACACGTGGGTCTGGGCTGAAGGTACAATTGGCTGGTTGACCAAGCCAAAACACTATGTACTGCAGTTTCCAGGATGCTGAGAAAACAGGCAAATGTGGGTTAAAAGTACTCAAATGACCCAGTGTGGAAATACAAATATAATTCTGGTACCAATGAATTCTGTATTAACAACATATTCACTGGCAGGAGGAGAGGAACATTTCTGTCACATCTCAAAGGCAAATGGGAAAGCAGCATTATGCTGCTTGGAAATATAAATACTGCTTCAGTAATCCTTACTATATCTAAAGAGTTTTCTGTTTGGGGATAATTAACTAACTTTCCCTCCAGGCACTGCCTTATGTAAGTGCTTTGAATAATAAGGAAAACAATGACTGAAATAGTCATTGTGTTCTGTAAGCTCATGTGCCCCATAACCTCATTAGGGGAGACACTTTGGACTAGTTTTATTCCCTGATCTGCACATGCAGCTCCCACTGAAGTCAGTGAAAGCCCTATTTATGCTTTTCCAAGAAGAATTTCAGCCATAATGTTTAAGTACAACGAGCATGAAACAAATCCATTTGATATTGGGTGACTGGAAAAATGCCCCAAGTATTTTCAGATGGCAGTGTGGAGGACACTCCAGATTCCTGGGTTCACCATGGCTCAGCACTAATTCGTGAAGCAAGAGTCTGGCAATAAGAACAAAAGCATGCAGATGCAGCTATTGCACATCTTGTGATCAGATTTTAAATGGAAAAATGGTTGAGATACCTGAGCACAGAATAAACTGTTCTGATCAAGGGAATACACAAACTGAGTGGGTCTTGAAATGTTTCAAGGCAATCAAATAACATGAAGATATCATTCTACCACTACATCACTATGTATTACACAGTTATTACTGTAAGAAGTAAAATTTTTTTTGGTGAATTTACTGAGCAAGAAAATCCTTGTTTCATTTATTCAAAACAAATTAGAAGGAAAAAAAATCCAGAAAACAGACCAGCAATTAAGAGGAGGGGAGAGGACAAACAAAATCTCCCACTTATGGATCTGAAATGGTGTGTTGCATACAGCACAGCATAGGAGCAGTCTCAGATGAGGGACCAACCAGTTCATGCTTGCCACCTGTATTATCCAGCACCTAAATTTAAAATTGCTGCATTAAATTAAGGGTGAGGGGTTTCTAGTTTATGTCTCTAGACTAGCTGATATATACTTTTTGCTTTTCTATACTCTCAGAAATTTGCAGATATAAATTTAAAAGAGTGGCTTAGATCTGCAGAATCTTTAAAATGTACCTCAGGAAGTGAGGAATCCCTTCTTAAAATAAAAGAGATTAGGCAGAAGAAACTTTCAGAACTGTAAAAGGGAAAATATCAATGAAGGTGTTGCAAAAGCCTTCATGATGAGCTCACTTTAGCTACAGAAGTTGTAAAAACACTATCACTGGATGCATATAAAAATTTACTAGGCTGTCACAGATATCTTGCATCCTCACTCGCAAGCTTTTCTGGTTAGAGCTTCCTTTGTAACAGATTGGTGGTATGAGGGACCAAATTCCCAAGCACTTCTATTATCAAAAAGGTTAAGCATAAGACAGCAAAACATCTTTTCACTCTTGAAAAAGGTGAGCTGAACAAAACCTGCACCATGCCTTTTCAGCAGACTGTACCAGTTTTGCACACAGCAGAGGAGGTAATTTTACCTGTTTAATAGGTACTAACCAGATGAGGAGGCTGGGAGCAGAAAAGCTACCAGCTGTCTCTGGAAATTTTAGTGGCATCAACAGATGTTTGAATTGACTCCCCAGCTCCAAATAATCCTTCCTCTACAGTGCCACTGGACGTTCAAAGAAAATCACACCTCTTTGCAACTGCAGCAATCGAAAGGACCTTATTTGGATTCCTCCCTCCTGCTCCACTTTGCACTGCGAATACATGGCTTCGAGAGCATTCACAAAGGGATTTTTTTTTTCCCTCCTCTGGCTTAAACAGTGAATGGCAGAGCTCCGAGTCTGAATAAACAGTGTGGGTGGTGACTGCTCTGTGAGGCCCATGTAAAGGATGCGATCATTTTCTGACTCTGTTCAGCATTAAATCATGTGAAACTAGCTTGATTACCACATATAACATTGACTCTATTACAGACTATAAAGTACCATGTATCCTTCCCTAACTTTGCAGGGGAAAAAAATAACAATTAATTCTCCTAGCTTCAAGTGTTTAATTGTGTATAAAGTTCATTGACCTCACTAGTTGCTGTCAGATGATCTTGCTAAGGCCTGTGAAAAACATCCCAGGAATGCAGTGATGTGGGCAGAAACAAAGTGAGTTCATGCCACAAAATGCTTTAAATGGAACAAAATCAGCAACCAGCCGGAGAGTCTGCACTGAAAACAGGACTTTGGAATAATCACTGGTTTAACCTCACCTAAGCACAGCTAGTCCTTGAAAAGGGGCTATTATAAATCATAGCCTTTAAAAAAATAAATCCTTTAGGAATCCTGCATGTGACTACGTGAAGTAACTTTGTTTACTGGGAAATCTCTGCAGCTGACTGGGAGTCAATGTTTTGGCATGACTGGAGAAACTGGAACAGGAGATAAGCTGGGAAGAAGGGAACCAGGTTTTGTGGGCGGACCAGTTCCCATTAAAGGTGACCATAGTCTCTTTGCCACCACAACTCCATTTCCTCCTCAAGAAAAATGGAAATAGGACTGCTTATCTACATGCAGACATGCAATGCTTTTTCTAGGCAGGGAAGCCACTGTGAACGGGAGGAATTATCACATACTTGGCACATATATAATTACTCCTGCTGCATTCTTTCTAACATCTCTCTGAAATACAGCTTCTGAGCTGTGTTACAGGAAATCTCTTCCTGAATGACCCCAGAGAAGTGTGTTGCATTACCCATTTCATATGCCGTTACCAAATGAACAAAATCAGCCTGAATTCTCCTGGTAGTGCCCATCAAAATATAAACTGCTCCGTGTACATGCTTTTCACAGTTGACCTATGCAGTTTCAGAGGGATGTCACAGCCATTTTCTAGGGAAGCAGCACACGAAACACTGGTTAGATGGGAGCCTTAACTAAGCCTTAAATTGTAGAACAAGCTGAAGGCCTATCTGCCAAATCTCTGTCAGACTGTGAGGCCTTTAGGACTGAGACCAAGACCACCTATGGGCATGGACAACCTTTTGATCATCCCCACTCTGGTCTCAGGGCAATGTGGTCATATGAGCCTGGCATCTCACCAGGGCTGGAAGCACTGCTGTAGAGCTCACCCCACTTCTGGTGTTTTCATGGTTGCCTGCAGCAGAGTCTGACCATGTCCATGAAGCATGACCAGGCAAGCATCACCATGGTGCACTCCTTCACAGCCATTTATTTCCTGTCCTCTCCTGTACAGCTCTCACAGCTCCTTCTCTCCTCCTCCTCTCCAAAGGCTGATGTACATGAGGAGGGAACGTACGGCTCATGGAGAGTTAAGTAACAAGGTGATTGAAAAGCTGGTCTGAAGTGATGACCTAGGAAATAATACACTTTCATCACATCCAGTGTGTTGCCTGTCAGCAGCTCTCAGTTTGTTGTCCAAATCTTTTCCAATATACTTCTGATATTTTGCATTTCTTATGGTGGCTACAGCAGATGAGCTCTTGACCAAATAATTCTGTTAAGACCATTTTCCATTTGGTTATTTAGTTCATTTTGGTGATCATAACAGGCTTGGATTATAACTTCTACCATCTGGAATTTAATCTTCTTCACAGACAGATAAAACCAGATAATAGCCATATTAAATTGTGGATTATGATTTCTCTTGCTATTAAGTTCTAAAATCTTACCCCAGAAGGGTATGGGATTAAGAAAACCTATACTATTAAGTGCACTGGAAAAGATGCAGTTCATAATTTCTCATTTCTATCTACTCATAATCAATTATAATAGTGGCCTTAATCTTTTAAGAAAACACTCCAAACTCTGTAACCAAAACAAAGTGTATATGGGCAAAGGGGATTTAATTAGTTTTTGCTTTTCGTTACCCAGTTGCAAGTGTTTTTGTGGTAGAGGAGGGGGATGGAGAAAGAAGAAAAAACAGAAAGTGTGATGCAACTTCATGTTTATGAGAAAAATGTTTAGAGGACAAAGGTATCTATGAAATCAATGAGTTCCAGGCCTCAGCCAGCATTTCATGCTTTTCACAGATGATGACTTATTGGAATGCTTTCCAAAACAGCAAGATTCTAAAATGGAGTTTCTGCAGCTGCAAATAGGTAAAAAACCCTCAAACCTAGTTCCTCACAGAGCTACAAAAAATCAAGCAATTTCAAGGTACTTTTGAAAGAAGACCATAACACACAATGACATACCATCCTTCTGGATTGTATTTTTACTAATAATAGAGCAAAATACCTAAGCAGTAATAATAAGAAATAGGCTTCTGAGCAATGCTCAAACGTCTAAAGGTACCACAAATACCTGTTCAAGCACTTCCAAAATTCAAGATAAATACTCTGTAACAAAGGCCTTAATGTAAGTATAACCTGATTTTATTACCCAGAAACCTGTGCTTCACCAGAATAAACTGAGAGAGAATTCATGGGGTTTGCAGCTTGTCAAAAATAGAGAAGACGTTAAACTTGCCTTGGGGTAAATATAGAGATATATATAGAGAGAGATATATATAGAGAGATATATGTATGTGTGTGTATATATATGTGTGCATATCTGTATATATATATATATGTATATATAAAAAAAACAAACTATGCAATACCTGGGCATTAATATTTCCTCTTAGATGAAAATGGCATTCTCTTTTGTCAGGACTGGAAAAATACAACATTAGTAATCCAAGATCAGCTGGTGAAAACCAAATAAACCTAGGAAAGTCTGCACATCAATTCGAAAGTTCTTGCCACATCACTCCCTTCAATTTTATTTCAGGAAATCTAATGCCTCCTGGAAACAGGAGAAAAAATAATCTGAAAAAATCATACACTTCAGTCATGCTTGATTCTAAATAGCACCTTGAATCCTATCCTCCTATCTCCTGCCTGCTGTTTAAATGAGTCAAAATTATTTTATCAGCCCACTAGATAAACTTTCCTTAGATTAGCAACCCCTGCCTTGTACCACCTGAGTGCTGTGTTTCTGGACTGTATGAAGAAGGGGATTGCTATGTCCAGTAGTTCCTGACACAATGGACAGCAAAAGCATGCTGAAATTCAAATTAAGATGACAAGTATTATCAACGTATACATTAAAAAATACTTTTATTTTTATAAGGTTAAAATTCACAGATAGCATAGCGCTAGAACATTGGATACTCTTAGCAAAGTATAATCCTGCCATTCCCATGGGATATGGCATGTGTTTCAATCCCTGGTGATTTATGAACTATTGGACCTTGAAACCCTTGCTGCTTCTTTCCTCTAGCAATGTTTCACTGGCATGGGTCCAGCCCTGAATACAGCCAGTCCTCAGTCTCTGACTATTAAAAATATTCGGTGCCTCTTCATTTCAGGGTATGAGTCCACACAACCCATTCTGGAAGACCAGCTGCTGGACTTACAAGAT